>NW_026294595.1:144709582-144929998 GCF_007827085.1 Peromyscus californicus insignis
CCCTAGAACCACATTAATTAACTACTCTAGAATTTGACTTAATTATGTTTTTGTAAAATTATTTCTATTACTGGCTGGTGGGATGGCTCAGTGGGAAAGGCACTTGCTGCCAAGTCTGATGACCTGAGCTTGATTCCTGGCACCCACATAGTCATAAGAGAGAACTTGTCCTGCAAGTTGTCTTTTGACTTCTATACCAATATCATAGCATATGCACGCACACACAAATAACTAGTTTTCTAAAAATGTTTGCATCCATACCACAAATGACTCAAACCACCTGTCTTAGTTGGGGTTTCTATTACTGTGAAGAGATACCATGATCATGACAACTTTTGTAAAGGAAAACATTTAATTGGGCTGGCTTACAGTTTCAGTGGTTTAGTCCATTATCATCATGTTGGGATATGGTGGCATGCAAGCAGACATGGTGCTGGAGAAGGAGCTGAAAGTTCTACTTCTGATCTTTGGCAATAGGAAGTGAACTGTGTTACACATTGGGTGTAGCTTGAGCATTTGAGACCTCAAAGCCCACCCCCACAATGACACACTTTCTCAAGCAAGGCCATAGCTACTCCAACAAGGCCACACCTCCTAATAGTGCCACTCTCTATGGCCAAGCATTCAAATACATGAGTCTATGGGGGGGCCACATCTATTCAAACTACCACATCACTATTTCAGTAGTAGTTGTGGCTAAACAGTAAAGAAAAAAGTAAATAAAATTTTCCAAACTGCCAGTGTTGGTGTATGGAAAGAGAGATATAGATGTTTGGAGTCATTCTAAAAAGGCCCCCATGCTCCTGTGAGAAATTTACAAGAGGAACACATGCTCATAGGTGCCAGGCAGAGAATGAAAGGACCAAGTTCTACTGAGCATTGAGCAATATGGAGGTCTGGGGACCATGGTCAGTAGCTGAAGAGGTCTGGCTGAAGTTACCACACAGGAGTGCATTGTCTAAACTGCAAGACTACCCAGGTCTTAAGTACTCAAAAATCTAAATTTTTAAAATCACTTAGGGCAGTGTAAGTTAAGCAAAACACAAACGGCGTCTGAGTTCAAGTTGTGAGCAACCATCTTGTGACCTCCCTGTTGGGGTTGTATGTAACCATTCATTCTTCATTCTTCCACTAGATTATTCTAATACCACACTGTCACATGGGGTGGTAGGGAAAGCCTGCCATTTTATTAAATTCAGGCTCCAACATGAAGCAAGAAGTGAGACGGGGGGTTTCCTGAGTTGACTGAATAAGGCTTGGAAGCATGTGAAGACGAAGAGAAAGAATGATTACCCAGACAAATGCTGTGCAGAGTTCCAATATTTTCATTCCTTCATTCATGGGTATCTGAACCACCCTCCCACCTCCACCACCCCACTTTGCAAACATCCTTGGAGTGTATCTATTAATAAAGCAGGTGTCTACTTCATTCATGGCACTCACAACACGTAACTACTTAACAATGTTTAGTGTCCATTGTCATTTGTACTATAAGGTAAAGGCTACCAGAGAGTGTCTGACAGCCTTGGTCTTAGATATCAGTCAAGACTTACCTGAGAAGGAGGCATTCACACTGACACTCAGCTGCTAAGCAGTATGGACCAGGATGGAGCCAACCCAGCATTGACCATGAACAGCCTCAGGTACAAGGTCCTGTGGTTGATGAGAACAAGTTGTAACCATGGACTGGAATGGACAGCACAAGGAAAGGACAGTAAGGGGGCTGGCGAGAAGTCAGACTGGGCCTCAGACACACATGAAGGTGTTTACTGTTTATTCTTCAATAGCATTTATGAGAGAGTATCTAGAATAAGCCGAGCTCACAGGAAGGGAGTAAAGAATATGGGTTAGTGTCTGAGGCATGAGAGAGAAAGTAATACGTGTTGAACATCTCTTGGTGACATTTGCATAAACTAGTTGCTACCCTAGAAAATCTATGGGGAGATGGGGGCAGAAACATCCGAGAAAAATTAAATATATGTATGTGTGTTCCCACCCGCCAGCAGTACACCCAGGTGAGAGGAGTATTTTTAGTCTGATGAGAACATGACAAGAGTGACTGATAAAAGAAAAATCCAAATTAGATTTGAAGAAGAAAAGGAAATGAATTTTATAATAATAGAATGCCACAGTGCAGCACATCCGTTGGCTCTGTTTCAGCCTTGCATCTATTCACAAGACCAATTTCTATCTTTGGAAATTATGTGTCCAGGTGTCTACCTTTCCAAACCTTTATTTGTGAGGGAGAAAGCATTTTGCATCTCATGCCAGGAAATCAACTCCACTGAGCTCAGTTGATGCTGATATTCAAGGCTGAAAAGATGAACTCTTACTGAATAGATGTGATTCAGATTTGGGAAGAAAAGTGCGGTTGGGAAGTTTGAATCACTAATTCTCTCAG
The DNA here is from genome assembly GCF_007827085.1 of Peromyscus californicus insignis. Classification (NCBI taxonomy): domain Eukaryota; kingdom Metazoa; phylum Chordata; class Mammalia; order Rodentia; family Cricetidae; genus Peromyscus; species Peromyscus californicus. The sequence goes on from NW_026294595.1 coordinate 144,711,984, forward strand.
TGATGATGTGAGCAGTACGTTTGGGTTTTGCTTTGTGACAAGACTTCATGTAGCCCAGGCTGGCCTTGAACTCTTGATCTTTGTGCTATTGCCTCTCCATGCTAGAATTACAGGCATGTGCCGCCACACCCTGAAATGCTTACTCTTGATGGGGCGGGGGGGGGGGGGGGGGGGGGGGGGGGGGAGGCACATTTCTCAAGAGAAGAAAAGAGACCTGGAGAGGAAACAGATGCGCCTCAAGTCTACGCTAACCTCCAAGAGTCTAGTTAGTTGGGTAATTGGGGATTGGGTGTCACTTGAACAAATGCCTATGCTAACTCGTAGCTTATCCTTTAGGAGTGGTTTGGGTGGAGCAGTTAGTAAAATATTCCATTGCTCACTTATCCTGCACAATCGAACATTCCCCTGGTTAGTAAAGTGGTGGGAGGAAGCCTTGATGGTTTTTCAGTCTAGGCAAGCGCCAGTTCGCTGACAGGCAGAAGGGAGAAGTTTGGCGGCCAGGAGGAACAGCAGAGAGAAGAAATTAAGAAAGGACTCTAATGAGTCAGGACTTTTGTCAAGGAATTGGCATTGATATTTGAAGCATTCTCAGAGTGAATGTGGAAAACAGCACATTGGCATGATCTTAACTCTGAGGGACTGATAGAACGCTAAGAAATTTGAAGTTTTAGGAGAAAAGTGGTCAAGTAAGGATCAAGCCAGGCACTTATTTTCAGTTTTGGAAATAAAGAGAGAAACAGTTGGATAAATTCTCAATGACACTTTTAAATCAAAAGTTTCACAGAGAGGGGAGAGAGAAACTTCTCGGGCAATGTGCTTTGACACAGTTGGGTTTTCCTGCTGTCCCGGGGAAGGCGGGCACCTCTGGGACCCACAGCAAGTGTCAGGTCATTGGGTCAACTCCTGAAGACACCTGGGACCCACGTGGTGAAGGAGTGGAGGTCGTTTTGCACAAAACTTCTCAAACGAATTCTGAGTTGGGGATTTGAAGGACTTGGTTTATTTTAGTCTTCCTTCCTTCCCACTGCTTCCCACCCCTCCTTCCCACCCCTCCTTCCCACCCCTCCTTCCCACCCCTCCTTCCCACCCCTCCTTCCCACCCCTCCTTCCCACCCCTCCTTCCCACCCCTCCTTCCCACCCCTCCTTCCCACCCCTCCTTCCCACCCCTCCTTCCCAACCCTCCTTCCCACCCCTTCCTTCCCACCCCTTCCTTCCCACCCCCTCCTTCCCACCCCTTCCTTCCCACCCCTCCTTCCCACCCCTCCTTCTCACCCCTCCTTCCCACCCCATTCCTTCCCACCTCCTTCTCTTTCCTTCTTTTCTCCCCTTCCTCCTTTTGTTTTGTCCTTTCTCCCTCCCTTCTTCTCTCTGTCTTTGTCTCTCTCTTTCCCTCCCCCTCTCTCTGTGTCTCTGTGTCTCTCTCTGTCTCTCTCTGTGTCTCTCTGTGTCTCTCTCTCTCTGTGTCTCTCTGTCTCTGTCTCTCTGTCTCTCTGTCTCTCTGTCTCTCTCTCTCTCTCTCTCTCTCTCTCTCCCCCTCTCTCTCTCTTTCAGATTGGGTTTTATTTATTCCAGGCTGGCTAACAGATAAGGATGACCTTGAACTCCTGATCTTCCTCCATTCACCTCTCCGGTCTAGGATCACAGGCATGCAGCACCAGTCTGGACATCTGACGTTTTCTGATAAGGCTGGTGGCCACCTTGTTCCTCAGGGGTGGTATCAACTCTATCCTGGTGGTCACTGACTCCAAATCTTTCAGAATACATGGCAGGTGTTCACTCACAGGGCTCAGCTTTCTCCTGCCCTCCTCCCATTCCATCCTCCTTGGTGAGTGTTTCAGATCTGTCCATTTCTTCACCCTCAAAACAAGCATTCTACCTCTTCCCAGAGGGCAGATGCTTTTCCTATTAGAATCTTGGGATCCAAATTCCTGAAGAAACTGCTGGCATTTGCAAACCTTTCTCTGTTCCATCCTCAGTGGGGGAAGAGACTAATCTGTGACCATTTCCCATCTGGACCAGATCATCCAGTCTCCAAACCCTGAATATTCCAGATCTAAAGACACCTTAAACAGAAGCATAGCAAAGTCATAAACAAAAAGTGAAAACATTTCTGCTTGCCCATAAGGAATGGAATCAGCATCCATGCTGCCCAGCAGCTAACGCCCATCAATTGCCAAGTTTCTCAGGTCGTATTCTCTGTCCCTGACCTCTGACCTTTTCCTCAGCCAACTGGATTAGACACAAAACAAAATAGCTCAGTTTTGACAAAGCAAGACATGTCACTTGAGAGAAAATGACAGCTTTACTATTGCAGTGACTATTTAAACAAAATACACACAAAGCCAATTAACTGCCAATGTGGTTCTGTAAGGAATGAAGCAACTTCACGGCAGTGTAATTGAAGACCTAGAACATATTTTAGAAGTGTCAAACCTGAAAAGTTGAAGATTTCCCTCAAATTGCCACTAATGATATCCTTCCAACCTTATTAGTCTCATTTTCTAACCAACTGAAAGCCCTGGCTAGGGTTATTCTTCCATCATGTCGCCTCTGTAACCGTCAGTTACACACACACACACACACACACACACACACAGAGTCACATTTATAACTTCATCAAATCTGGCCATTTGAACAGAAATACAAACAAAACCAGTCAACTGGAAGAGTGCTTATCATATTTGATCAGTTTTGCTGACTTTTGCAATAAAAACCCTTCGATGAGAAGCTATAGTCCCATTTCCTGGTTATCCTCTTTAGTTTGAACTTCAAAGTGTCTCAGCTGTAGCCATGAGCCTTACTTTTAATACCACTGACAAATTATTGAACACCTTGCTTTTCAAAGGAACAGTGGCCAGATAAATAGTCCTGAGATTTTGGATAAAACACAGCCAGTAATCCTCATTTTTCTAACCTAACAAAGCTGAGCTGTTATTGATACACAGTGGGGATTCAATACAGTCTAGTCCAAAACCCACAAGATGACGCTATATCAGGAAAGATAGAGAAATAAAATATATTTATGAAAATACATTTTTGAATATCAGTGGACATTCACAAATATGTAGAAGCTAGCATAGGAGCTTAGAAATCCAAACAGTGTTTGTTTTGTAATTGAAAATATGGCGGCATGTGGTCACATGTTGTATTGCTACAGAGAAGAGAACCAGTAGAACTCCCCACGGTTGCTTTTAAGGGTTATTTTTGAGGACTGGGGAGATGCACAGTGGGTGATTGTTGAACAAGCATGAGGTCCTAAGTTCAAATCTCCAGGGTCTATGTAAACCCAGGAGAGTGGCAGGTGGGAGCTGGCAGATCCTAAAGCTCACTCACTGGCAAGTCAGGCTAGCCAAAATGGCAAATCCCAGACTCAGCTCCTGTCTCAAAAGATATGGTGGAAAGCTATCAAGGAAGACATCTAGGTCTGACCTCTGGTCACCACAGCAGTGCATAAGCACACACACACACACACACACACACACACACACACACACACACACAGAGTATGTGAAGACTCAAGCTTGTGTCCAGGTGCAGAGCACACATACTTTACTCTTCTTGCTCAGGGCTCAGGCTGCTTTGCACCTCCCTGCTCCCCTCTGTCCCTTCTACCTCTAGATGCCAGCAGAGAATGCCCTTCTCTGCACCAGCGGGCTCACTTTTATTTTGCCAAGTCAAAATGTTGAAATGCTAATCTATCACCAACAGACACTATCCCTTAATACTCTCAGCTCAAAGGGCTTTTCTTTTCATTGGACACATTTCATTTAGTGAAAAATCTCAGTGTTTTCTTCTGATTTCATCTTGGCCTGATTGGAAGAAGAAAACAAAAGTTCAAGCATGTAACCACTGTAGCAGAAATGCATGTAGCAGAAATGCATGGGTCAACCTTCATCATTCTTTTGTTGATGTCATTACTGATAGAGAAGTTTTGTGTCCCAAAGTGAAGCAAGAGTTGGGTGATTTCCTCACAGCCCATCCTCTTTCCTAGAAGTTGAGTATTTCCTGGAAGGAAACTTAGCATTCTCTAACCTCCATCATTTGTAATTTGAACATCTGTATCGTAGCAGTGAACAGGTGACCGACGCTGTGGGAGAGATCAAGGTAGAAGGAGAGTATTGAGGTATTTACGGTGACACCATTCTGGAGGTTCAGCAGCTTCCTGTTTACACAGGAAGTGGTCCTCCTCTTAGGAACGGCTAACCTCCCTCAGCCACTGAAGCACAAACATTAATCTAAAGCGATGCATGAAGGGTTATGAGAATTATTATCCTTGAGATTATGGTCTAGCGAGGGCCACATCAGTCCTATTTACCATGAAGTACCTGAATGAGATAAGAATTAAATGTGATAATCTGTAGCAAATGCTTCTGAGCACAGAGTAAAAATAATTAAGCTTATTTCACTATTGGTGATAGCTTCTCATAGCCTATGGGATGAAACTAGCATTTGGACTCCTGTATTCATTTATAGGACAATATTTATCACAGACCTGTGATGTGCCAGGCATGGGAAGGTCTCTCTGGGAAGAAAAGAAGGAAAAGAAAAGATGGACTCTCTTGGTGAGGTGATCCCTCTCTTCTCTACTTGCATAGGTGTCTGTTTCATTAGGCCTGTAATTCCCAGCTACTTAGGAGTCCGAGAGAGAGGGACCCCACTGTAAGTTCTGGCTGGGCTACGGAGTAAGTTCAAGGTCAGCCTGGGTAAGTTAGGAAGATTCTGTCTCAAAACAAACAAGTTTAACCTGCCAGTGGTGTCCTGTGATGCACTTAAAGCTTGATCCTACCCTGGAGTCCCACCTGAACCCATCCCTAAATCTCATCCATCTCCCCTGCCACATACACATTGTGGCTACTTACCCTCACCTCTAAGAGTGCCTGGCTCTGTTCTGGTCTCGTGTCTTCCCATTGGCTGCTTTCTGCTCCTTCTTATTAGGCTTCTCCTCAGCTGCTCTGCACCATATCCCCTAGGATGCCCACTCCAGCCGCTTTCCTTGTTTTTGGTTTTTCGAGACAGGGTTTCTCTGTGTAGTTTTGGTGCCTGTCCTGGATCTCACTCTGTAGACCAGATCAGGCTGGCCTCGAACTCACAGATTAAAGGCACCATCATCGCCTGGCTTCCAGCTGCTTTCTTAATACACTCTCCCTATCCTCCTCTGCTCCTCTCTCTCCCTTGTTAAAATGATCTCCCCTCCGACTACCTGTCACTCTGCAGAACTGTCCTAGTGTGTACCTATGCCATGTACTAAAACAATAGCTCTCTATCAGGGTGATTTTTGCCTCCCGAGGGACATTTAACATGTCCTGAGATAGGGTTGCTGGTATGCTGTGGGTAGATCCAAGAGATGTTGTTGATAGATCCCTGACAGCACAGCCCCTCAGTATTGAAGTATCTAGTTGCAATGTCTATATTGCTATGACTTTGAAGCCCAATCTGGAAAATGTAGACTAGGTGGAGGGTTCCTTTGTATTGTCCCTGCCCCTGCTCTCATGGCCTCAGACAATGAGAGACCTGCTGTGGATAGGGACTGTTCACTGGGGCTCATTAGCAACTTAGCAGAATGGACAAGCTTTAAGTTCAGTGAGAAACCGTCTTAAAAATAAATAAAGCATGATGAGACATCTGATGTTGACCCTGTCCCCGACACATGTACATGTGGGTGCGTGAGAGAATACACACACACACACACACACACACACACACACACACACACACACACACACACACACACACGTTTATGCCTAGACAGAGGCTTCACCCAAATATTCAAGTTAAGAAATAGTCAACTTTCATAATTAAGTAAGTATAATTTTTAAACTAGTACACCGATTTAAGAAGAGTTACAAAAGCGGCCAGAATTGGATGGCGGTCTGAAAATGTTAAGTGTCCTCATATGGTAAGTCACTCTAGGGACAGATTACCTCAGATGGTCTGGAGCAGGCTGGGTTCAAGTGTCACGTGCCTGGAGAAGCATTCCTCAGCTTCTTCTCTTTTGTGTGCCCCCGACCCAGCGTGATTTAGGACAAATCCTGCAGAGCAGTGATGTAGCATATATGTCTGTTCCCCACAAAGGCTTTAATCATCTTAACCACGTTACAAATTTGATTCCATTCCTGGTATTGCCAGTCCTTGGCCGATATGGATATCTTAAAAATATAATCAGGAATCTCAGTTTTGTGAGATCTGTAATCTACTGAGAGATGCAAGTATTGTGTGACTCTCTGGCAATTATTGGTTCGGGAAGCTAAAAATCTGTATAATTCAGACTTAAAGGAAGGTTTGCTCTAAATGCTCGTGGATATTATTAAGAATGTGACTCCTTTCCAGGTGCTGAGGTTGTTTATTGCAGCCTCAAGATGGTAGTTGGAAGACCTTGGTCTCAAAAGCCTCATTCACATTCAAAGGGAAAGAAAATGTGTCTTTTTCGTGTTTGCTGATAATTATGGAAATTATCATGCACACACAAAAGAAACATGCCACCCGATGTGCTGTGGGATGTTCTGTATGGCAAATGCTTTTCTCTGATTGGTTAGTAAATAAAACACTGATTGGCCAGTAGTCAGGCAGGAGGAAGTATAGGCAGGACAAGGAGGAGAAGAATTCTGGAAAGTGGAAGGCTGAGTCAGAGAGACACTGCCAGCTGCCGCCATGACAAATAACATGAAAAGATGCCGGTAAGCCACGAGCCATGTGGCAAGGTATAGATTTATAGAAATGGGTTAATTTAAGATATGAGAACAGTTAGCAAGAAGCTTGTCATGGCCGTACAGTTTGTAAGCAATATAAGTCTCTGTGTTTACTTGGTTGGGTCTGAGCGACTGTGGGACTGGCAGGTGATAGAGATTTGTCCTGACTGTGGGCCAGGCAGGAAAACTCTAACTTCACCGATGCCATATGCCAAATTCCCAAGTACATCTCAATTGAAATGTGCCAGTTGACAACCTGGGTCCCTATCCCACTTTAGTCCTAGAACTGGGCTCTGGGTTTCCGAGAACTTTGTAGGTATGGAAGAGAAAGCAGGGGCTGTTGGGAGGGGCCAACAGGAAGGAGCTAGGAGACTAGTAGCCAAGAGACTCTCCAACTATCCCAAGAAACTTGGGTGAGACTCCAGCAACTGGAAGCATTTGGCATCTGTTGCCTGTCTCTCTACAGAAGAGGTGACTTCCATAGCCAGGCAGTGCACACCTTTAATCCCAGCACTCGGGAGGCAGAGGCAGTTAGATCTCTGTGAGTTCAAGGCTAACCTTGTCTACAAAAAAAATGTTCCAGGACAGCCATGGCTACACAGAGAAACCCTATCTTGAAAAACAAAACAAACAAACAAAAATAATAATAACAACAAAAAAAGCGACTTCACCCATGTCCCACCAACCATTTAAATCCCCACCTCGGACAGTGGGGAACTTGGACAGCACATCCCTCTAAGGCTGCATTTCTCCATGCTTTGAGCTAACATGCTAACCCGTTCTGGTTTCACTCTGATGCCATGAAGAAAATGTCTCCCCCAATGTATTTTCCCAGATACTCCTCCAATTTAAAACTCTATTAGGATTATTTTCAGGTTCTTGTTGTTAATGCTGGGACACAGTTTTCAAACAGATTTTCTGCTACCCCTTCCATGTTTGATTCCCCGTTTAAAGTATTGTTTTTTCTCAGCATTTTTTTTCTGTGAATTGAGCCATCGAGGGGAAAATGGAGGAAAGGGCAGTTCTGTACCTGTTGAGTTGTGGGCAGTGTGTGTCCTGCTTTTTCCCCTGACCAGTTGACCTGGGTGAGAGGTCACAAGCGACAAGGAAGGCCTTCTGCTCACCGGTAGCTACAGGCCTGGCTCACTCCGTTCACGCTGGGCTGATAAAAAGGGGGTGTTGGTTGGCTTGCTCCCTTTAACTTTTTTTTAATTTACATGTATTTATTTGTGTGTGTGTGTGTGTGTGTGTGTGTGTGTGTGTGTGTGTGTGTGTGTGAGACACGTCACACATGAGGTCAGAGGACAACTTTAGGGAAGTCAGTTTTCTCCTTTCACCATGTAAATCAAACCTCTGGGTCATCAGTCTCAGCAGTAAATGTCTTTACCAGATGAGCCATCTCGTGGGCCTTGTCCCCTCCCCGCTTAAAGAGAGACTAGATATTTCCTATCCAAATGTAGGTTGAGGTTGCTGGTCAAAACTGAATACACTGATGTCTCTGACCTCTGTGAGAACAGCCAGCTCTGTGCACGTGTGTGTGTGTGTGTGTGTGTGTGTGTGTGTGTGTGTGTGTGTGTACATGTATGTGTGCATATGCCTGTGCTTGTGGAGGGCAGAGGTCAACACCTAGTGCCTTTCCTCAAGAGACAGCTAAACTGGTTTTGCTTGCTTTGCTCCTTTTGTTTTGTTTTGAGACAGGCTGTCTCTCCGGGACCCCAGGCTCATTGATTAGGTTAGGCGTGCTGGCCAGGAAGCTCCAGGGAATACACCTGTCTCTCTCTGCCTTCCCGATTGGGTCGGCAAACGCGCAGCACCAAACCCAACCTTTCACTTGGGTGCAAAGGATGCAATTGAGAGCAACAGGCTTGTGCGGGCTCTTTACTGCCCAGACCCCATCCGCATTTATCATCCCCAGTGCAGTGACTAGGTCACAGGCAGCACCTGCAGGACGCTATCATCGGGGAAAGAGCAGGAGCTCAAAGTTGCCTGTAAGGAAGGAGATGTCAGTGGATCAGAAAAGCCCGGCTTTTTGATGTCCAGGGGCAGGACCTATGGTACAGTCCCCTGTACAGTGAGTTTGTCACATAGAGATAGGGTTTCGTCTCCATGGGTATCTTCATTCTACCAGTCGGCATTTACTTCAGGGTGAAGAAGCCACAGCCAAGCAGCTCCTCGGGGCCCGCCCGATGCTCTCCAAGAATCTCATGAAGGATGAAATAGATCCACTAAGCATTTAGAGCGGTTCTTTTCCCTTTGTAAAAGGCAGCGAAGGCTAGCTGTTGGTCTCTTCATCACCATGGCTGCTATTATTATTATCAATGGCATCATCGGTGCCTTTTCAAGCGCTTCATACCCATCCTCTCTTTTCTCCGGGCTCCCCTTTTTCTCCTTAATTCTTATTTCACTCTGTGTTTTTCTCAACATCTTTGAAGAAGAGGTACTAATGGTGATTGTATTTCTCAATGAGAGCCATAGAGACCCAGAGGCTTGTCCCAAAACACACTATAAGGTAGAACTCGTAACTTCTTGTAGCTACTGTTGGCCCTATGGAGAGGTCTTGACTCTTGAACTTAGGACCACATGGTAACCAAGCGTCATTGGCTAGTGTCACTCAGGCCACCATTCCTATAGGAACTGCTAAGACTTGGTGGGTCTGAGTGGGGTACACACTCTGCTCTGAAAACCGTGTAAGCCACGTCTGAAACTGGGCCATAGCCTCGGATTTATAATGCAGTATAGCATTTCTGGATGAAGAACCCTATAAAAATAAAACAGGCTATCGTATGAGGTTCCCACCTTGAGAGAAATCCACAAGTTAGTAGCTAGGCCTATAGACTGTGGAAACAGAGGCTCAAGCATTCCCTGGCACTCCCAACCAGCTAGCTTTACAATCACTGGCAATAAGCTGAATCCAGTAGGCCTCACTTTCCCAAGCTGGGAGGGTGTCCAGTGCTTTGCCTGGGTTCTTGTTACGTGGCTCTCTTAAAACTCACACCAATCCTGAAATCAACTTTGGCTGATAATCAATATTCCTCTCAACCTTACTTCGTGTTCTCTCCCCACAGACTGAAAAGAGAAGGGCTTTTAGGACAATCGAGGCAGACAGGCTCTTTCTGGGGAAAAGGATGGCGATGTCTAAGCAGCACGCGCCCTTGGGACCTGGTTAGAAACCCAAATCTTTTGACTGTACTCTTTCGATTCTAAGACCAGGAGGGGAGCCTGACATTCAGCTGCAGGTGGTTCCTTGGGCACTAGTTTGGAAAGCCTGGTTTGAACGAAGCTATAAATTCTCACACAGGATCTGTTTGGTGTTGGCCATCTTTCTCCCTTTCATTCAATGGTGCCAGGTCTGCCGAATTCAAGTCTAATTTCTCCCTCTCGTAATTGGGAGAAATGGCCTTCCTCTCGATAATCCCTCTGTGATAAGCAAACATCTCATATTCTGTTTTTCCAGATAAGGTGTGAAGTGGGGCTGGCTTTAACAACATCAGCAGGAAGTTGTCAGTTGCCCTGGTAACACACTGGTGAGGAGGAGTGTTGTCCTACTTTTCATGGGGAAGGTTAAGCTGATTCTGTGTATCCTTCCAGCTATGATGGGGCAGGGTGGCAAGAGAGGACCTTGCATTTGAATGCTTGGTAACAGTGATGTATCTAAGTGCTTCTCTCACATCTGGATTTCTTTGGATACCTTTTATGTAAGTAGCAGTTACAAAGTTTCACTGCAAAGCTCAAGAAAGACTCTTAGGACCTCCATACAGTTATAAAGCACTTTTATTTTTCCTTTCTAAGAGAATTTGAGATGATGTTCAATAAAAGACAGAAATAAGGTAAACACATGAAAGGAAGAAAGTAGAAAAAAGAAAATCAAGATGTCCATAAAGGGATCATTTCCCTGTCCAGAGAGAGTCAGTACGAGAAGCAGCCACTCGGGGACAAAATGGGACTCAGAGATTCCTAGTGGCAAAGGAAAGAAGAGAAACAGTGTGGGTCTAGCGGCCCTCATCCTTTACAGGAAAGAGCAGATATCATCAGAAAACAACAACAACAACAAAAGACCCAAACTATTTCCTAGAACTACATTCTGAGAGAAATTGATGGCAGAGGACCTTACGTAAGGTACACAAGTATGTATATTTAACACAGTGCCAGCGCTACCCATGGAATTTATCTGTCTTTTAGGGAAATAAATTTCAGAACTCAGCAGGTTGACAGCGTCTCTTCAAATTTACAGCGTCAATGCGCCGTGAAGTAGCTGCTTCCCATACCTCGCTTTACTGGACCGTCTATCAACATTTGAACAAATTGGGCCAAAGTTTCAAAGTATCCTTAAATTATACCCAGAGAAAGTGCTGCTACATGCAGAATGCCTGTGTAGCCTTCAAAATTGAGTCTTTGTGAGTTGGAAGCATCTTTGAAAAATATATTCGTACCATTCCCCCTAGTCTGGAGCCTTCTTTAGAATACTTAAAATTCAAACATACCTGCCAACACATTGCCTGTAAAAGTGCCCCCAAATGCACCAAGCTGGTTCAGTTCACATATAGGCACCCAAGTTAGCAAGGCAGCCCTCTGCAGAACATACACATATGAGTAATTGAGAGTTGCGGCATGTGCCTCAAGAGCCAACTGAGATGACAAAATGCCTTCTTCACACAGCCTGCATCTTCACCATTTGTGTGGAATAGTTACACGAACAGGCCTGTGGGAGACGGTCTCACTCAAACCACCGCACGCCCTGTGTTTTGTGTTCTCTCAAATCCCAGGCAGGAAACTTTGTTGTTATGAGTCTTGCTAATGAAGATATCATATTGCTGTGCATTGTATTAGTGTACAAGGTCCTGTGGCTGCCTAGTTGGAGACACTCCAGGTGGGTGCTCTTCAAGGTTAACCCTGTCCTCTAAAGAGAGCCATGACCCACAGGTTACATGGACAATGACAGAAGTTAAGGTTAGAAATACACTGAGGCCAGGCGGCGGTGGCGCACGCCTTTAATCCCAGCACTCGGGAGGCAGAGCCAGGCGGATCTCTGTGAGTTCAAGACCAGAGTGAATTCCAGGAAAGGCGCAAAGCTACACAGAGAAACCCTGTCTCGAAAAACAAACAAAAAAAGAAAAAAAAAGAAATACACTGAGATAGAAAGATGTAAATAGTTATGGTGGTTTGATTGAAAAATGCCCCCCAGTGGTTCCTGTGTTTGAACAATTGGTCACCAGTGGATGGCGCTGTCTGGGGAGTCATGGAAGCTTTAGCAGGTCTTGCTTGAAGAAGTATGTCACTGGGGCTGGACCTTGAGGGGTTTTAGCCCCTCCTCAATTCCCATTGTCTCTTTGCTTCCTGTGTGTGGTTGAAACATGGTCTTTCAGCTTCCTGCTCCCGCCACAGCTGCCACAGTCCCCACCATTATAAACCCAACCTCTGGAGTCACAGGCCCCAATACAGTTAGACGTGGGTTGTCTCTGCAAATACGGTGTGGATGAAATGTCCCCTCAGGCTCATGCGGTTAAGCACTCGGTCTTCAGTTGGTGGGACTATTTCATTGGAAAATTCGGGTGTTGATCTAAGGCTGGTGGTAACATAGGTAATAAGGGCAGGCCTTTGCAGGCTGCTCCATATTGCTTCCTGGCCAACCTGTCTGCTTCCCCATTTCCCAAGATGAGGAGTCTATGCCGTACGCCCCAGCCACCATGAATGCCACCACACCCTCTGGGCTTGATGAGTTGAAACCGTGGGCCCAAATAATCTTTTCCCCTTAAGCTGTTCCTGTCAGGTACTTGGTAACAGCAAGAAGAAAATCTTTACTAACACAAAATATTATCAAATTATTAAATAAAAAAAAATTAACATCTTTATAGAAACCTTTGAGTATAGTGGTATTTCTTCCTTTTGTATTTTAATCATTGATCAAGTGCATTTTGTGATTTATATTTTTAGGTTTTGCTCAGTTCCACATTGAATTTGGAAAAGCCAGGCGTTTGGGTGTTGGGCAAGCTGAGAGACCTTTATAATTGGAACCTTCGTAGTTCACACTGAGTTTCACCTTTGTCTTTGAGTCTGGTTTTGGTTTTTGCTCTCTTGCTGTCAAGCTGTCTTGTTTACCATGTTGTTTTGTTCCTGTTTGCTGCAACAGCAGCCAAAGCCGCTACAGTGACTGCTGTATGGTCATCAATACACACATACATCAGAAATAGTGAGGACACGCCACTCGCTGCCATTTGCAAGGATTCTGAAACACTTGCTATTTACAAACAGGCAAATCGTCCACTAAAATATAGCACATTCGTTCCTGAGCAACTGGCAAATGTTCGCTATGGGCACCTGGACTCAGTTTCCTGTGAACCTTCTGGTTGTCCCATCTGGGTTAGATGTCAGTCAGTCTTTCCACTGTAGCACTGGTTTTTTTGGAATTATTGCTCAACTCTAAAACCTGGCTCTGAGCTACACATTGCTGTAAAGGAAAGGCCATTTGTTTGGGGGTTTGTATTTTTCTTTTCCTTAGTGAAGTGGTGTGGGTGGGAAGGGGAGGGTACTGTTTTAACTTCCTATTTGTATGTCGAAAGAAAGAAAGAAAGAAAGAGAGAAAGAAAGAAAGAGAAAGAGAGAAAGAAAGAAAGAAAGAAAGAAAGAAAGAAAGGGAAAGAAAGAAAGGAGAAAACATACTTATAACCTCAGTGTGTGGTTTAATATTTGACCAAAATAAATATATGCATAATTAATTCTCTATCTCAGAGCTGTATAAAGCACAGAGGGCAATCTTTTCCTGTCAGGCCATTACACGGTGTTTGTCTTTTAGAGGAAGCCTCTTCATCTGGTTTTCCCCACATCTCCTTCATTCTTGTGACCTTTATCTTGTGCTGTGTGGACATGGGAAACAGAAAGTATGGCAGTTAGTAATTAACCCCCCAAAAGTTTATGGTTTGGGGAGAGCACTATGGAGCCTACAGCCTCCTGGTGTGCGCTTGTCTCCCTGGTGATGTTCGGCCTGTGGCCCTCAGATGTGTGCAGGAGACATTAGCAGGTTTTATGCCCATTGTCACTGTGTATGGAAAAAACATGTTTGTCAAAACATGCAAAGAATGTCATTTTTTTGCAATTTTTTATGATAAAAAATTTTAATGGAAACTTAAAGAGAAATTTTTAAATAACATGCATCTATTAGGTAATTTGCATGCTATGCATTAGTCTATTACATACATGTGAATTAATATACATGAGATGTCATCCTGTTTACCACTGGTATAAAAAATACCTGGCTTTTTAAGAAGTGCAAATTGTTTGAATATGACTCATTAGTTTTCAAGGTCATAGTTTATTCTTTCATGATGTGTGGGGATGAAACTCATGGCTGTAAATGATGGGTTCATCTCCCTCCCACTCTGGTTGAAACCTATTGCAAGAATCAGCCACAACTTACTTCAGCACCTTCCTTGAATACGAGAGCACATGTGCACAAAATACAAAGAAGGAAAGCCATAATTTGGGCAAGTGGCTACCTTAGGTGACAGAGTGCATTTCATAGGGAGGTCACAGAGGGAGCTTCAGCCCTATTTATAACATTTTCTTTGAGTGGTGGCTTTAAGTGAGCATTTTATTAGCAAGTCACATAATTGACAGATGTTTTACACATACCTTTTCATAAGTGTCGAATTGGGAAAAATGATATCAAGCGAACAGATCAACTGTGAGAGTGGACGTGTATTTCCGCAGCTGGTCCTGTTAGGAAAGTCAAAGACTGCTCCATCCATTATGGCCCTCTGTCACCTCACCATTTTATGACAGTGCCGGCTTAGTCACTGGTCTGACTTACATGGTCCTTTCAGGCTGATGGCTGGAAGATCCTAACTCTTGAAGACAGAACAGTCACCCCCCAAGTCCCTCCCCAGAACTGTGAAAAGGTTCTCCCAACCAGCTCTGCACACAGTGCCAACACGAAACCCCGAGGGAAACTCCCCCACCTCCCCTCCCTGCCTCTGTAGGTCCAGGATCTTCAGGTATCCCCTTGGCCAGAAAATATGACATTAAATGAAAGTAACTGACCAAGGAGGGAAAACAAGTTCAACTTTCACCTCTAGTCTGGAAGTGAGTCTGGTCAGGACAGAGAAATGCATCCCCAAGGCACTGCAGCCATCAAACACAGTTACGACGCCCAGCAATAAGCAAGCCCAGGGTATGTGCCTGAGACACTCTTAAATATAACAAGGAGATGGGTGGTTTAGAGAAGGGAGGATGGCTCCTAAGAGCTGGGGCTTAGATTGACTCTTTCTGGAACATTCACAAAGCACTTACTGTGCGCTGTTCCCGCCAGTGCCACAGTGCTCAGGCAGGTGCCATTGTTCATACTCATCCCGTCTTATCAGACTCAGAGGGTAAGTGGCTTCCTGAAAGTGATGTTACCAGTAAGTAGGAAAGCTAAGACAGGAAGAGCCTTGAAGCCTCTGGTCAACTAGGTTGACAGACCTCTTCTCTCCCACCTTGGGGGCAGGGTTTCTGTGAGGCTGTACACCTGGGAAAGCCATGGCTGGCAGCATCCTTTGCACTTTCCCTGAACATAGCATACGGGCTTAAAAAAATAGCCTTGCTGAGTTTCTCTCTCAGGAAATGAGCAGTTTCATTTTCAAAGAGAGGATTCTAACTCAGCCAGCCAAGAAAGCCAAGATCAGGCACATCTGTGGCTGCTACGGCCCAGCCAAAGGTTTTGCATTGTTGAGCTGTGTCCCCCTTCCCTGGGCCCCTGATCAATTGCTCCTTCTAGTGGCCTTTCACGACCAACCTCACCCTTCACAATCACCATCAGCTCGCTGTGGTGGGACAGTGATGGAAGCAGATAGAAAGGACACAGTGTACCAAGTTTCTCACGCTGATGCATTGCTAGCCTGGAAGACAAAACAAAACAGCACCTTTTCCCTCTAACTGGCAAAGAAATGCACATGCACTGTAAGGTGTAAAAAGGGACTTTAAAAATCACCCACAGATAGTGCCTTTATTTGTATTTGGATTGTACCACTTCAGCAACTGTAAATATTTCATTGGATGAATAGAACACATTTATTCTGCCTAGTTATGGAATGTGTTTTGCTTGGTTTAAATTTTTGCCGTTTTGTGTTTGACTTCTTATTCTAAACAGCACTGAGAGGAACATCCTTGCATCCTACACCTGCTTGTGCATCCCCTAGCCTCCTCGGGCTGGTTCTCGGCACGTGGAATTGCTACGGAGTTTGCCTGCTTCTGTCTCTTACTGCTCATTGCCAAATCTCCCACAAGTGATAATTTATTGAGTAGCGCATAAAGGGCTTGCTTTCTGGGGTTTAATATTCACTGGCTTTGAAGGCGCCATCGCAGCCTGTCATGTCTGGGGCTTGGAGGTCCCCTCTGATGTAAATCAAAACATTTGAGTTAACAACATGCGGCCTTGTCAGTCACCCACAAATTATAGGCGCCTCCTCTGTCTTTGTCAATAACAAAGAGAGAGAGAGAGAGAGAGAGAGAGAGAGAGAGAGAGAGAGAGAGAGAGAGAGAAATTGCCCCCAAACGGCATAAAAAATTAGGACCAGACAAGTAGTCACCAAAAGAAGACAAGTGAGATGACTGTAGGGGAATTTCAGATCCAGGGGCAGTGCAGACCCTGAACTTGAGCTGTTTGGAGAAAGGCTTGTAGCATCCCTCTCCTGCCCGGTGCCCAGGACAGCCGCACTGAGTGTAGGCACAGGGAAGTCACTCGCTACCCCTGATGAGAAGAACCTGAGCTCTGTCCTGAGAAATGTGGGCCATCGGCAGCAACAAGAAGGAATCGCACTGTCTCATTCCTTTTTGTCTCCGAAAACACTTGCCATGTCCAGCTCTTAGGCTCTGTACCACGGGCAGTAAGTCTGGGTAGAGGAAAACGTTAGTCCAAAGAAGTGAAACTTTCAAATGGTGCATGCACTGTCTTCATTTCCGGATGGGTCTCCATGACAGAAAGCCAAACAGACTATGAAAAGCATGGTTAGTAAAAGAAAAAGAAAAAAGAAACAGAACCATCTTGCTTGGAGAGAAAGGTCTAGTCACGTGCCCAATATACACAAAACGATCATTCCTGCCACTGTATGCTCCCTTTTTCCTGCTGCATTCTATGCATCTTACCACAAAATCCTCCATGCTGAAGGAAATATCCCTGGCAGGCTGAAGTCCAACAGCCGTCACACTGAGACCACGTTACTGTGTGTCTCTATTTAACATTAGAGCCGATAGCTTTTTGACAGGTTTATAGCTGATGAGTTCAATGGCCAGTCATGCAGGACAATTATGTTTGAGCTAATTTGATGAATCAACTTGATGTTCTCCCATGGTCCCTGCAGCCCTTTCGAGCGTATGTGGCCCAATTTTTGCCAGAGGTCAAAAAGAAGCTTTGAAAGTTGGGTAATCGCATCACATCCGAGGGACTGTCTGGTAGAAAATGCTCTTGCCTGATGCCAAAAATGGGAAGAACCATTTGGTAATATCATTAGAGCCATCTGCCAGATCCCTGTCAGTCGTGACGTAGGGTTCCAGAGGCCAGCAAGTGTCTTGTGAGCCCTTGAATAATTTTGTGGTGAGGCAAGCGACGAGTTCATCCTCCAAGCATTTAGGGGGTCAGACCCTGGGGAAAGATTATTTCTCATTGCTGGATTGAGTTTGAACTGGGCTTGTGAGAATGAACAAGGAGGCGTAAAGATTTCCCGAGAGTCCCCTTTCTCTCCTCCTGATGAGCTTTTTCTAGTTCCCTCCCTTCCAGGGGGCTTCTAGCACAGCAGTTGAGATCAAGGATGTGGGAGAACAAATGCCAAGGCACAAAACTCACCCTTACCACGGCCGCCATTGTGCAATGTGGGCCAGTCATTTGTTATCCTGGAAGTTTCCCCTTTCTGTGCAACAGAGATAATAATGGTTCATGCTTCACAAAGGTGCACTGGAACCAATCACAGCCATGCACTGCACCCATGTGTTTTTCTTGAGGATAGCTCACATATATGATGGTGGTCCTGTAAGGCCACAGAAAAACTGGACTCTGCCCACAGGTCATGATCTTGTCACCATTGTCACCCTGCAGGGAATTCCTCCTGGGTGTTTAGTGATGGCTCTGTTAAGAAAAAGAAGCCCACTGAACTGCCAATCACACAGAAGTAGAGCATGGACAGTAAGAGGGCTCAGTGGGGATGGTGTTTGCTGTCAAGTCTGACGACCTGAATTCGATCCCCAGAACCTACATGAAGGTGAAAGGAGGGACTCCGCACACGAAAGAAAGTTGTCCTCTAACCTCCACATGTACACACACACACACACACGCACACGCACACGCACACGCACACGCACACGCACACGCACACGCACACGCACACGCACGCACACGCACACGCACACGCACACGCACACGCACACGCACACGCACACGCACACGCACACACACACACACGCACACACACACGCACACGCACGCACACGCACACGCACACGCACATGCACACGCACACGCACACACACACGCACACGCACACGCACACGCACACGCACACACAAGAAAGATTAAGTGTAGGAGTGGTGCACACTTGGAATCCAGTACTTGGGAAGATGAGGCAGGAGGACACTATGAGTTTGAGGTCAGTCTGGACTACATAGTAAATTCCTGGCCAACCTGGGGTATAAAATGAGTCTCTGTCTTGAAAACAGGTAAGTAAGTAAGCAAGTGGCCTGTACCGTGATGTTGTATAATGATAATAAACAGTTCTGTTGCTGGGCTGTGGGTTGACTATTTGCTGGGTAATCTTGGTACTTTGAAGACAAAGTTGACTGTCAACAGGCTTCCATGTTATGCCAGCAGCAGCCTCATAGGTCTGCGGGATACTTCACCCCTGGTTTGAGTCATACCACCCAGGTTTCTCTAAGTGCCAGCTTTGAGGTCTGTATAATAAGCAGATGGAACTAATGCATGCTTTCCAGAACCTTCCTCCATCTTGACAGAACAGGACAGGACAACAGTGCGTGCAAAGGAACGCAAACCCAGCCTCAGACTCAAGTTTTCAAACATCAAAACTCTGACCAGCTGTAGACAACTGGACATCAGTAACTTTCCATTGCCAGAACGTGAGAGCACAGAATTAATTCAAACACATTGAGTGACAATGCTATAATTTGATTGATAGCTGGTATGATTTTCTCCAAAATCACTAGCAAAAAAAAAAAAAAAAAAAAAAAAAAAAAAAAAAAAAAAAAAGCCATGACATGACCAGATAGCAAAACCAATTTCTGATATTGAAAATAATCTTTTTTTTTTCTAAATAGCTGAGACTTACTAAAAGTGCAGCAATCTAAAAGCAGGCGGCTCAAGAAATTATAAACCAGAATTTCTGGTTTACTCATTAAGTATAGCTACTTGAAGCCTCCATCTGCATTGAGTGAAGACATGATGTGAAAAGACCCTAGCTTCATCACCGCCCCCCCCCCAATGTGAGCAAGTCACGTGACCACACACTGTGCCTCTGCACTGGTTCATTGGGATGGATGAGCTGGCATTATATAGCCTTTGAAGGGCCGGGTTGGGCCTGGCTCATTGCAGGGGCTCGGCCATTCCTGTTGTATGCCCGGAACCCTGTCCCCCTTGTCTCACTGCCCCTCATCCAGAGCCACTGTTAGAATAATAACAAAGCTAACCGTGGCAGGCTTACAGACGGAGATAATGGTAGAATCTTGCGTGGTAGGAGTCATATGATCTTCTCAGTGCACAGTTCTCAGACGGACAGAATGAATCAATGAGTAATTGACTAGGCTGAGCTTAATTTAGTGTGATAATAAGCCATTCAGTAGCAAATCAGCAAGAAGGAGACAATAGACAGTAATGGTAGGAACACAGACTGCAAAGTCAGGTGGCCGGGGTGCTGCTCCTGGCTTGGAAGCATCAGCCGGTTAGCCTTGAACAGATTATTGAATAGCTCCAAGGCTGTTCCCTCACTTGTGAGCTGAATGGAATAGTAGCCATGTTAGAGTATTGTTAGCGGGTAATAGGTTGGTATAGTCTTTTCAATCATTTCTGTACAATATAATGCCTGATAAAGATGTCAAAAATCCGTCGCCAAATGTTGCTCTGGGTGCTTAGCGCCAGTGATGAAGTGCCTGGATAGGCAAAAGCCTTGCTTTCATGGAGCAGGTAGAATAGGCAACGGTCACAGGCAATCAATAATTTTAGATGTGGTGGACTTCCTGGTAAGAAAAGAGGAAGAGGCGATGCATGTGGGATGGCTGTTTTGTTGAAGGTTGTCACAGAAGGTCCTTCTGAGGAAGGGATACAGGACAGTATCTCTAAATAGAAGGGATCAAGCAAAGACTTGAGAGTCAACACACTCAGGCTAAGGGAATAGCAAGTCCCAACCGACTGTGGTTCAAATGTCCCTTTCAGTGCTCGTGGCACGTTGTCTAGATGGAGAGTAGTACATGGCAAACTCCACGGTCCTCCGAAGGTTGCTGCTGTGGGAGTTAAGAGCTAAATACTTGGATGGGGCTCTAAGTACGAGGGGCAGTCGTGGACAGGTGTGCCTCAGCTCTATGACCAACAGAGGCGGAGTTTCCTTCAAGAGTGTTGGCTTCAGCAGCTGGGCAGCCATGAGGGGGTGGGAGGATGGGGTGAGAGGCTCTTGGATGGTGAGGAGGGGTACTACAAAGGAGTTGGACGTGGTGAGGGAGACCCAAGGATCCAAGAGAAGAGACCACAGCCTGTGACTAGAAAGAGAGAGGGGGAAGGTGGCAGTTTCTCATCTGTCACCTAATGCTCAGCCCAGCCTCAAGGCCTCAGCTGCATCTCTGTCCCTGGTTTCCCCTCTGTGGCTTGCCACTGGGCTCCCATCTCCATAGTGATGCATTTCCTATTCCCCCACAGGACACAGCTCCTGAGAGACAGAATCTCAGCAGCAGATCTGTACAGAAGGGCACTCAGCTGAGATAACTCTCTAGAATGACTTTATTTTAATTCAATATTTACCGGAGACCTACTCGGGATCATGAGAAGTTTTAAGAGAATGTCCCATTAAAACTTCAGAGCAAATAGAGCGGAAGCTGATGAGCCTAAGATATAAGACAAGACAGAGATGAATCCGTGTGTTAATTGAGATATAATTTTCCTCTAAGAATACAGCAGGGGCCGGGTTACAGCGACATGACTCAGCCCTTGTCATTTATTTGCTCTGATGGGGCACGGGGGAAGTGAGGCAGGTGAAGAGCCTGCTCCCACAGAGTCACAGCTGAATGGAAACTAAGAAATCAAGCATCGCCCACAGGCTTCATATCACAGGAATACCTGTTTACGGACCAGCAAAGTGTAGCTGCCTGGCAGGGCAAAGCTGTGTAAATACTGCAAAAAAAAAGAAGCAAGGGGGAACCATTAACATCAGACAGATCACTTCTGGGAGGCAGAGGCAGGAGTATTGCCACAAGTTCGAGGCTAGCCAGGGACACATAAGGAAACTTGTTTGAAAAGACTAATAAAAAAATTTAAAAAGCACCAGGTGGATACTTCTGAATGTGAGGCTTATATACATTTATTAAAGGGCCAGTGGTGAGCACAGTATATACTTTGCAGTGTTTGACTTAGATGGAATTGTGTGTTGGCCTTTGGACATCTCCTAATTGATCCTCAGTGCCACTCTCTCAAGTCAGACTGTTCTCCAAACTGTCATTTCGGTCCCCAGAACCCATGAAAAACCTGGGTATCGTGGGGCACACCTCACCTGGAGCTGCAGTCCTGGGAGGCAGAGACAAGTGGATCCCTGATAGTCAGCTAATTCAGTCCATCTGAATTAGCCAGGCCCAGATACCAGCGAGAGACTCCATCTCAAAACCAACAAACAAAAATGGAGAAGGCAGACAGATTCTGAGAATCAATACCTGACACTGACCCCTGGACTTCATGTGTGTATGTGTACATGTGCACACACAGTCATGTATGCATGTACAGGTGCACACACAACACACACATATGCACATACAAAAATTTCAAAAAGAAAAGTAAATTTATGTTCTGAATGTAACAAGAATGGGTAATATATGTAATATGTACTTGTGTAACAGTTACACATATAAGAGAGATAGAGATCGACTATACGTTCTATATTATCGAGTATTTAGATATATGTTTATTTTAGAAGTTTGTGATGTAATCATTAAGTGTACATCATATTTAGGGAAGCATAATTATATGCTTATATAGCACGATTCTATGTTTATATATATAGCATATGTTACATATTTATGCAAGTAGATGGTAATACCATTGAATACATCACATAAATTTTGTTACGTGTGTGTGTTTAGATAGATATGTTCTAAGTGCAATCATACAGTTTCGATTTGTTTTAACCTGCCATTTTACTGGAAATTTCACAAATATCATTCCAATTATTTCGTATTTTTCATGTTTCAATAGTTTCCAGTAACGCCCAGCTTAAACACAGATCACTATGATTTATTTACTTGGAACATTAGTGCGTTATGATCCTCCTAATTTTGGAGATTTTAGTTGCATATCCTTTGCTTCCCCTGAGGAAACACCCTGCTTTAGCTAAATAAGGATCACTTCCTCACGATGTGGCTTTCCAGATTCAAGTTCCGCAGTGTCCCTGAGCCAGGTCCCTCAGAGGTGTGCTGTGGGAACTCGGAATATACAGGCAGACACAGGTTTGTGGTGCCTCCCCCAAACTCATATAATTCTGCACAAAAGCATGCTTGTGTAAGCAGATGCAACCTGGTGTGATTTCCCCGTCCTCTGGCTTCTCCTTCCATGAACCAGCACACTGTCACCAGGACCTACAGGGCCAAGGGAAGTCCTTTGCTCCGAAGCTGCACAGCCCTTGCAGAGGCAAAGTGTCTCTAGCTCAACCCGTTCTCTAAGCAAATGTTTCTAATGGAGTGTCTTGAGGTCCTCGTCTATGTTCTTTTGAGCCTTGGGCTTACCGGCAGCACCTATTTCTAGGGCCTGTCCCTATGGCTACCGAGCAATCTGGGCTGTAACCTGCTGTGGTGGGCCTTGCAGGCCAATCTGTACAGATGTGTGCCAAAGTGACCAGGCTTCCAGAGAGCTTTCCATGTCTGAATGAGGCTCTCTCTCTGTCTCTCTGTGTCTTTCTCTGCTCTCTCTCTGTATATGCGTGTGTGTCTCTCTCTGTCTCTCCCTGTATATGTGTCTCTATCTCTGTGTGTATGTGTAACTCTCTCTGTCTCTCCCTGTGTGTCTCTGTCTCTGTTTCTCTCTCTCTCTCTCTCTCTCTCTCTCTCTCTCTCTCTCTCTCTCTCTCTCTCTCTTTCTCTCGTGTGTGTGTGTGTGTGTGTGTGTGTGTGTGTGTGCCTGAACTTACTAGTGCCTGTAGAAGTCAGAGGTCAATGTCAAGTATCTTCTTCAGTCTATCTCTATCTTCTTTTTTGAGATAGGGTCTCTCACTCAACCCAGAGTTCACTGAATGGGTGACCTGTTGTCTAGCAGGTTCCAGGAATCCTCTTGTGTTTGCCTCCTAAGTGATGGGGTTACAGACATCCACACGCAGATTGATTTTTTTTTCATGTGGTGCTGGGGTTGAACCTGAGCGAGGCTTTTTGTTTGAATAAAGCAGATTCGTTTTTTGATACCAATGCACAACTAGACTTCCTCTGATGCCTGAGTGCCTGAGTGAGGGTGCAGGGAGCTTGGGCTTGCCCCCGGGGCCTGGTCCAGCTTCTCTTCACACCTCACTTCCTCAAGTGTACCATGCACAATGGTAGGGCTGGGGTGTCAGTCTGGGACTCAGAGGACTGCTTCACCGGGCGTTCACAGAGTGACCCAGTGTGACACTAACACTGGCATGTACTCTGCTGATAGCTACTGAGCCTGACATCAGACTGTGATTGCAGCACAAGAATCCTAAAGTACTGCATGACGTCGCTTGAACCTTCCCGTTCATTTCTGGCCATTTCTACCCATAAGTCTTTGGGTTTAAGGAGCAGAAACAAAACATCCCAGCTGTTTTTATTCTACACTTGATCTTTCTAGAAGGGCATTGGCAAGGGCCCCTCCTTGCTGGTTTCTCTTCCCACCTGCATCTGTATCAGATCCACTTCACAAAAGAATCAAACAAGCCTAAAAGTGATAGCATCCTGGATGCCTCTTCCTAGAAGAAAACCCCACACCTCCATCTTCAGGGCTCCCCTCCCTCATCTCACCCATTCTGGGCACACTGTCTTCTGTCTTTTCTGTCTTCCAGCCAGGCCAACCGCCATTGCACATGAGCAGAAACTAAGTCCCCCCACTGCCTCTGGGCCTTTGCGCAGGATAGCCCTTCCATGTGGGACCATGCTCCATCTCTCTGGTCTACACACAGGGAAGTGTCCTTGCTCACCCTTTCAAACACCTCATCTCCAGATTACACCCTAAGGAGGTGGCTAAAAAGAAACTCACAGGAAATAAAAAGAGCCATTTCCAACCACCCTTCACTGCTCCAGGGAACCCCCCTCTTCTGAAAGGAACCCATGATTTCATTGTTTTATTTGACCACACGGCCATTGCCCAATGGCAAGGGTGAGAAGGCACCTTCAGCCTTCCCCATGCTGTTCAGTCAACATCTGCAGCGGACAGTTGCTCAGTAAATGTGTGTTTAAATAAATAAAGCTATTGAACAAATGTTTACAAAGCCCTTTCAATGGCTTTGGCACTGTTCTAGGCACTGGTGAGCCCTGTGCCAGAAGGGAAAGATGGGTGCTAAGCCAATTTAATAGACTGCCTGTGTACAGGGTAGGTGACAAGGTTGGGGTAAGCTGGGCTGCTCCCAGACAAAGCCTCTTTGACTAGGTGGCGTTTCTAGAAAGGTCTGGATAAAGTAAAAGGGGACATGCTGCTGATCCGAGAGAAAAAAAAATATATCCCAAAGGAGGGGTAGAGGTTTGCTGGAGGAACAAGCTTGTGCTGTGAGAGGAAGGGAGGGCTGAGGCAGGGGAATGGATTAAGGATGGGACTGCAAAGGGACACATAGGGATGCCATGAAAAAGTAAGCAAAGACCCAGCTCTTACAGGAGTGAGACAAGAGGCAGACTGAGTTCTCTGAGACCAACTTTGTCCGTTTCCCCCTCCACCCCACGCTGTAACTGTTCCTCATCTTTCCTGCTCATTATCATCAGTGTGAGAGCGGCCCTTTCCTGCAGTCAGAGCCCGGCGCTGGAGGCAGGGCTTGTTTGCAGTATAGTCCTACTTGTTGGGATCAGGAGTGTCTACCTTGCAGCCATCACCCCCACCCCAGAGTGACTCCTCAGCTGATGACAGACTGGCTTGGATTGCATCAGCATGTTTCCTTAAGTGACAGCCCTTGCTCCCTCCCTGACTTTGACACCTGGAGCTTGGCACAGCGCCAGGTGTGAGTAAATTGGGCCCCGGGTTCCTGTGGCTGTTTCTATTCACACCGCAGCTGCTTTCGTTAGTTACTGAGCTCTGTGAACCTGATCTCCAGCGTTGCCATTCAGTGCTTTCTTTCAGATGCCAAGGGAGAGACATCCTGTCCCTTCAGCAGCAAGCAGGGCCTCTCCTAAGTCTCCACCCTGTTTCCTTGTGCGCCCATTACCGGGTAGTGCAAGAAAGCCTTTGCATATTTTATTAGTGAGGATTTTGAGTTTCAAGTGGTTGGAAACCCAATGAGTTTAAATCAAGAAGACTAATGTATTGCTGCATATCCCCAAAAGGCCAGGAAGGCCTCAGCAATGGCCAAGTTGATCTAAGAACTCAGTGACATCATCAAAACTCGGTCTTATTCCGTCCATACTGACTTTCTTCCGGAAGCGCCTACTCTTAGGATATAGTGACATGACAAGGTAGGGTGATGTCCCTAACAAGCCAGTCACCCCAGATTTGCTTGTAACATTTCTAGTACACGTCTTATGATGGGGTTTTCTTGGCTCAGATCAGTTCCTCTGCCCAAACTGAACACAGACCTGTTACTCAACGCAAGTCACCATTTCTGGCCCCTGCCCAGCCCTTGAGCCAACCGAGGAGGTGGCCCGTAGGACACTCTAAGCCTAGCAAGATGAAAGAGGCAACTTCTCAGTAAAGTCTGCACTCAAACGACCAGGTACTGGGTGATCAAAGCCAAACAAACATCCTTGATCAACTTGTCTTAGAGAATCCATGGGGAAGCCTGTGACACATTCCCACTCTGCAAATAGGAAAACGAGGTCCTGAAATGTAGTTGATTAAACTTGAGCATCTGATGCTACAGCCAGGCTCTGAGTTCACACTCCTCTCTTAGGTCCACTGGTTGAGAGTCTTCTTGCACTTCACAGAGGGTGGAAGAGCAAAAGAACAAGATGGTCCTTGAAGCTCCCTGCCTAAGGCACCCCACAAGCATGGACTCATGCTTTATTTCACTGTCTCTAGCTAATGCTCTACATCAGTTTTCCTGGCAATCCAAAGGTGGGGGTAAGGGAGCCCCAGGAAGAACAGAGCAGAACATTCTGAAATTACCCTGTGTGGAAATGTGCCGTGCAGAACAGTCCCCAGGCATAGGGAAAACCCATATGCCCAGAAGAGTCACTTATATAAATGTATGGAGGCGTATTTTAAAAGCATGTATATTCATACCCTCTGGATATATATAAATATAGGTGTTTATCCCTCTGAAGGATCATAAGCATCAAGTGACTCAAATACTAATCACCATCTCTTCATGGAGGGAAAATACTTTCCTTCTTTTGTGATCATTTTATGACCATCTGAGGGGCCTCTTGGCACAGGCCGTCAGAGCCTCTGGGACCCAGTGCTCTTCAGTTGTCACATTGTGCCCCCATTTGGGCTTCACTTGGCCTCCATACTCTCTTGATTCTCATTATTAACACCAATAGATAATTACTGCACACTCCACATGCAGTTATAATAGCATGCTAATATGTATAATCTCAATAAATTCTGATAAGGATGACTGGAAGACTGTTCTTTCTCGGCTGATGATCCTGGAGAACAGAGCTTAAACATGGTTGCCTTTTAGAGAGGCAGAGAGTGGGCAAGGGTAGAGCTGGAGCTTAAGCTCACTTTTATTTTGAAGCAACTTCTCAATTTTAGAGCTACTGACTTTTAACCAAGCCATTGATTAGTAAACTGTTAAGGAAGCTAAAATCAAAAGAGGTGGTACTCTTGGTTTCTAAGGGTAGCAAGATGTAGAAATGTCTACTGGGAGTTAACTAGGGGGAACTTTGCTAAAATCCATCACTGCTCTGTACACATACCATTTGATCTGCCCATTCTGCTAGAAGTAGTGATAAAACATTCAAGAGTATAAACACAAAAAGTATTTAGTGCAGTATTTTTGAGTGTAAAGAAAGTTAAGAATATTTTAATGCCCATCAGTGGGAAATCAGTTTAGAGAATGTGAATCTAGTGGGCTCCCATCTCACCACTTCTTTAAAAATACGTGGAACTTAAATATTGATGTGGAAGGGTAAATAGGATATATTTTAAATTTTTAACAAGTTGTCAAAAATAGCGTGACCCCAATTTGTAGGAAAAGGTTAGCCCACAAGTCTGCATGGAGGAGGAGCAGATGTGAGCCTGTGTGTGTGTGTGTGTGTGTGTGTGTGTGTGTGTGTGTGTGTGTGTGTGTGTGTGTGTGACTCTGCTCAGGAAGCTGCTTGGGATTAGTGGTAGCCAATATGATGCTGAGCCACAGGGAGAGAGCTCTGAGGCAGTGCCAGAGCCCAGTTGTCACCTCAGGAAGATTTTGCTCTGGGATGGGGACACTTACACTGTTTTCAATAGGGGTGCTTTGGCCCCGTCAGGGACATTTGGTGGTGTCCAGTCCCATTTTTTGGCTGTCACTGTTTGGAGGGGAGATGTTGTTGACATCAGGTTGAGCACCAACATCAGTTCATCCTTCATGGCACAGGGGATCTCACAACAGAACTGTCAAGCTCAGCTATCACCAGTGCCAAGATTAAGAAACTGCTTTATGCCCTTGGGGAGTATTGGAGTTTGTCGAAATAAACATTGTTAATCAAGTACTGGGCGGGGGGAATCCACCCTGTGAAAAACACTGTTTTATTTCTGATCCTCCAGTACAAGTGTTGTTACTGGAAGGGTTGAAGATCAAAGTTCCAGCTTGAGATCAACAGTGTGCCACGATGTCTGTCTCCTCCTTCTTCAGAGTTGTTCATCTCTGTTTGAAGATAAGATTTCTTTGTGTCTTTCCAAAGGGTTTGCAAACATACTCATATTAGGTAGGCACTGTGGTAATACTGGTGCCATCCCACAGATCAAGAAGCAGATGCCAGGGAAGGCTGGTGGTTTCCACCAGCTGGTGTCAGCCAGACTCTTGAGCAGCAAGTTGAAGTTTCTGGGAATGTTAGATTGTGTGATCTCAGACTTTAGATTTGTTTGTCAAAGAAGGGAACTCCAGCTTGCCTTCTCAGTTCTTTGTGATGAGGAGCACACCAGCTAAGGAGCCTGAGCTCTCCACGACAAGGGTGTCCATGGCTGCTCCCAAACAGAAGCGGTTCTTTCTCACCAGTGCTGGGACTTCAGTATAAAGAGGGTACCCTTCTGGTGTCCTAAAGCCTTGCTGTAGCATGTTGACATAGCAACATCTGGGGGCCAAAAGGGCACTGAGGGTGGCTATAAGGAGACAGATCCCCCACTCACGTCCAGGTTGTTCATGTAGATCTCATCCATTTCTCTGTCATTGGGCAATCCCTGTGTCTTTCTTGGGGTCCTGTTTTCTAGGTAGCCTCCCTGGAGTTGTGAGTAGCAGTCTAGTCATCTTTGTTTTACATCTAGTATCCTCCTATGAGTGAGTACATACCATGTTTGTCTTTCTGAGTCTGGGTTACCTCACTCAGGATGATTTTTTCTAGATCCATCCATTTGCTGCAAACCTCATGATGTCATTGTTTTTCTCTGCTGAGTAGTATTCCATTGTGTATATCAACTGGCAATGGTTGAGAGAAAGCCCAAACTGACCTACTCTGGTGATAGGATGGCCAAACACCCTAATTGTCGTGCTAGAAACCTCATTCAATGACTGAGGGAACCAGATGCAGAAATCCACGGCCAGGCCCCAGGTGGAGCTCCAGGAGTCCAATTGGCGAGAAAAAGGAGGGTTTGTATGAGCAAGCATTGTTGAGACCAAGATTGGAAAAAGCACAGGGACGAATAGGCAAATGAATGGAAACACATGAACTGCGAACCAATAGCTGAGGAGCCCCTAACTGGATCAGGCCCTCTGGATAAGTGAGACAGTTGATTAGCTTGATCTGTTTGGGAGGCATCCAGGCAGTAGAACTCGAACCTGTCCTCAGTGCATGAGTTGGCTGTTTGGAACCTGGGGCTTATACAAGAACACTTGGCTCAGCCTAGGAGGAGGGTACTAGACCTGCCTGGACTGAATCTACCAAATTGAACTCAATCCTCAGGGGAGTCTTTGCCTTGGAGGAGATGGGAATGGGGGGTGGGTTAGGGGGAAGGCAGGGGGCGGAGGAGAACAAGGGAATCCGTGGCTGATATGTAAAATTAAATTAAATTATAAAATAAAATTTTTAAAAAAAGGAGACAGATCCAAAGGACCTTGAAGGCCAAAATGATGCTAAGTGCATATGTGGGGAGACACGAAGGAAGCTGAAGGCCAAGTTGGAGCTCAGCATGGCTACTGGGAGAAAGATGAGCCAGAGGATGAAGGAACAAATGATGCTAAGTGAAGACTGTGGGGATAGAACTCCCAGAGTAGCTGAGGCCAAGATGGCGCTGAGTGTAGCTGGGGGAAATGAACTCTGAAGAGATTTGAGGGCCAGCATGCCACTAAGTGCAGTTGTGAGGAGCAGGTTGAAGATCTGAGGGATGTTGAAGGCCAAGGTAGCATTAAGTGTGGCTATAGAGAGTGGACTCTGAGGTCGAGGACCACCTTGCTGTTTGGTGTATGTGACTTAGGGGAGACAGCCCCAAGGGAGGCCTGGGTTTGCTCTAGAGCCTTCTGTGAGCCAGGCCTATCTGCTCAGGTTTATAGTCCCACCACACAGAGGCAGGAGGATGGCAAGTTCAACGCTTGTGCTGAAGAACCAGCTCAAGGCAGCCAGAGTGACTTAGTGAGGTCCTGTCTCAAGATTAAAAACTAAGAGGACCTGGGTTGTAGCTCAGTGGTAGAACACTGGCCTAGTACCGGAGAGATTCTGAGCTCAGTGTTCAGTACCACCAAAACCCAAGCAAGCAACCAGATCATCTGTAGTCACCATGAGGTTCCCAGCTCTCGCTTCCTAAGATACCAGTGTGGCCATCTGCATGCCAGTGCCTGTAGGGTGGGCAGAGTAGTTGACTCAGGGGCCAAACCTTGGTGTCACAAGACTTAAGATGTCCCCTTCCCAACTTTGAAATATAAGACAAGAGCTCTTGGAGGCCCCAGTCTTTAAGGATGCAGACTAATCAGCATGTGTTTTGGCTTTGCCTATTTTGTATGTCTTTAAAATGATCTCCTGCATGTTCAGGATTTGATAGGTGTGCTGCAGTAAAGAGCAGTCCCCAAATCACCATGGCCACTAAAACCTGTGTCTCCCTCCCTCCCACTGCATGGCAATCCTGGGTCACCTGGGGCTCTCCTTTCTCCTCGGTCTGTCTATGTGGGGAAGGAGTGACATGGAATCCATCACAGCTCTCTTCATTCAAGGTCAAGTTCTGCTGACTCTGTAGCAGGGTGTGAACATCAAACACATCCAAGGTCTTGAACAAAAAGATGAAAACCTGAACACCTGTGAACAGTGCCAATGACTTCTAGTCAGAAGGAGTTCAAATAACAGACAGGATCCACCCAAATGCTGGGGCCTGGCCACCAATGGCAAGATCTTACAAGGACAAAGAGTGGCAGTATCAGGGAGAAAATACACACACACACATACACACACACACACACACACACACACACACACACACACACACACACGGAGGGGGGAAGGGGGCACTCAAAGGTGATCAGTAAGCATAATAGTAGAGTGCAGAGTGCTTCATGTTTCTCTGTGTGTGTCTCTCCCCCCCCTCCACCCCCGCCGTATCTGTTCCCTGTCTCAGGAAGCAAACGGGTCATGCCAGAAGCTTAAAGAGGTCTCTTCCCACCCTGACATTCTGGGGCTCAAGAGACTCAGGGAGGGCCCTAGATTCCTTCCCAGACTTTCAAAGCATTCTCACATCTGCCAAGCATGGTCTGGACAGTGTTTCTGTCGGGGGGAGGGGGGCAGGGGGCCTGAAGGCAGTGGGAGACACAGAGCCAAAGCGTGAGGCTTGCAAGCATGGAACCGCCCGTCACTGTTAGCTCTGGCCTTGAACCCATCCGGGAAAGGCAGTGTGAGCCAACTGTGTGTATCTGCTCATGAACCTTCACAGAAAATGAGCTTCTGGAACCTTCCACAGCCTTTCAACTTCCAATACCAACTCAGCCCACCAACTGGACTGGCCTTTTCTTCCGTGGCTCCACTGAGCAACCTAAGAGCCCTCCACCCACACTGGGTGACCGAGTTTCTATTTGTCACACAGGCTGTCCGGACTTGAGCAAGGTCATGTGATGACAGGGACTTTATCACTCTGGGCTGAAGTCATCACCACTCACAACACAATGAGAACAGTGGCTACAAGTCTGTGTAATGGAAGCAAACTGTTAATTACCCAGAAAAATCCTCTTTGCAAATCTATTTCAATTTCCACAGATGAGTTTGCATTTGCCTTCCAGCCCTGGGAGTTCAGTCCATGAAGCAGAGTTGGCACTGGCCTGGAGTTCTCATTCTGGAATCGGCCAGCCTCAGCCACAGTGTCCCCAACGTTAAACAAGTTCTGTGTTTGGTGGGACTTCCGTCTGTGGAGAAGGGTAGTGATGGTGAGCTGTGCTCCCGGGAGGCTGCTCAGTGATGACAGTCTCCTTCATTGTCAACTTGACAGGATTTAGAGTCACCAGGAAAGCACACCTCCGGGTGTGTCTTGTGAACATTTTTCCAGGAGAGTTTAACTGAGACAGATAGACCCAGTCTGGATGTGGGGGACACCATCCCACAGACTGGGGTCTCAGATTGAGGAAAAGAAAGAAAGCACGCTGAACGCCAGCATGCGTTGGTCTCTCTGCTTCCTGACTGTGGAGACATTGTGACCAACTGCCTCACACTCCTGCCACAGCAACCTCCCACCATAATGAGCAGCACCCTCTAGCTGGGGGCCAAATTAAACCTCCCTTCCTTATGTTTCTTTTATTTGCTATTTTTCTCACAACAAAATAAGTAATTAATACCACAGTGAAGTACACTATGCTCCAGGTGAGCATCCCCCAGGGTTTGGTATGACAGTCTCCAGTGTATGCTGGGGCAGGGGTGTCGCGTGTCTGTCCTGTGAGGGGACACGTCTGGAAGGAGCTGTAGCAGAAAGATCTGCATGCCCCATGTTAGGGACATTTGAAGGTGAGAAAAAATGGCTCCAGCATCCCAAGAGCTTCTGACTTTCCAAGATGCATCTAAACATCAGAACATTTATGTGCAACCTCCAGACTTTTAATTCATTTGTTTTGTGATCCTAGAGGTTGAACGCACAGCTTTGTGCATGCTAAGTGAGTGCTTTAACACTGAGCCACATCCTTCCCCTTATTTTTATCTATTTTTGTGTGGGTATGCAGTACTGGGGACTGAACCAGGGCCTCACAAGTGATTGTCCCCACATTTGAATCCTGACATTAAACTAGATGTCCCTTTGACTCATGCTGAAAATACTCTCTTTTAAAAAAAACAAGATTTTTGATGCAATAGACACTTGTTTCTTTCCTAAAAGTCAAGATAAGGGTGAGAGACTATTCATACTTTCTTTGATGTTTAAATCTGTCAGAACAGGTTTCCTTCTCCTGGTCCAAGATGGCTGCTCTAGCTCCTACCATCATACTCACTCACACACACATATGCACATGCACACGGGCACACACACACATGCACAAGGCAAGCAGGAGGAAAATGAGAAGGAAGGGAAAGGGTGTACCCATCTGCTTAATGGTGTAAGACCTTCACAGACATCCCATTGTCTAGTAATCGGCTGAATAGGTCCATCTACCTGAGAGAAGCCAGGAAATGAAGGCTCTCTTCCGCCTGACGCCAACACCCAACTATCAGAAGACATATTGCTAAAAGGAAAAATAGAGGAACTACAAATAATTTGGAGTTAAAAAAAATACTATGACAACCAAGGAAAAAATACACCTATGGGCCATTTGGGGACAAGTAGAATCGGTGTCTATCAGAACTGGGATAGGAGAGTGTTGCTGGGGTAAAATACATTTCAAATTGAAATTCTTCTCCACATCAGCATTTCCCACGCACGGGGTGCACAGTGTGGCTGCACGTCGCGCTGATTGTGTAGAGTGACCTTTCCTTCCCTGGGAACAGAAGTCGAACGAGAGGGACTGCAAGACCAGGGCCACAGGTGTGCAAGTGGCCCACTGAGGACTGTCTCACACCTGTTGGCTGACATCTGTGTCCTCTTCAGAACCCCATGACTTGGGGGCAGGTGGCAATGACCTTGCTCCCACTGTACAGCTCCTAATCAGTCCTTGTCACACACAATGGAGGAATAGCCATAGAGCATTCTAGAATCTGGAACCCCTACGTGGAGAAGGAGCCTCCAGCCATCAAGCTGGCTCCTCTGGGCCCTGACTTGGGACCCTTCCCACTGCTCTTTGATCTCATTTTCATACAAATTCCTCCACCTACTTAGATTTTAAAAAAAGGCAAAGAGCTTGAAATAATGACTTCTGAGGAAGGACTGTTTTTCTTCAAAATCAGGAGTAATTGTTTTCTTGCTTTGCTGGGAAGGCAGGCCCTCTCATCTCCTGCCCAGGGTTTGGCCATCTACTTTTCTATGGCCCCCATGAGCTTGTCTTTCTTCAACAGACACGTCCCTTGTGATCCATCACCAGGTCATTATCCTGCCTCGGGTGGGGTGGGATGGAAAAACTCCTTTCCCCTCTCCCTTCAACACCTACATCCGGGCTCTTTGATTTGCCAGGCTAGGCAGGAGGGAGGTTTCCTGAGGGGAATGACCTCAGAGCCCTCCCTGTGGAGAGCTCACAGGCATCTCATCAAGCTGGGGCTGCAGAGTGAGGAGTTCGGATCTGCTTCCTGGGAGATAGCCTCTGAAGAAGGCTTCTTTGATGCCCAGCCTTGTGGGACAGGCCTGCCATATGAGCTACTCCTGAAGCAGGAGGATTGGAAAGTTCAAGGCTTGCCTGGGCTACAGAGTGAGTTCAAGGGCAGCCTGGATCAATTAGTAAGACCCTGCCTCAAAAGAAAGAGAGGGCCATCAGGGGACAAGTTGGTCAATCAATTGTTTAGCATGTGTGGAGCCTAGTTAAACCCCTCAAAAGTAAAAGGGGAAGGAAGGTTTCGTTTGGTTCCCGATGTGTGGTGCCACCCCTGTGAGTGGTAACTCCCTCCCACACTTGGTGCCCTAGACTACCAGACACCCGGGCCTCCCTGCCCTTCTGCAGTGGCCCACCCCACACTAGGAGTCTCCAAACTTTTGCCTCCAGGAAGGTCAGGGATCCACCTTCCCTGACCCACAAACTGGGCAGGTTCGCCTCCCTCTGTCCTGCTGACCCTTGGAGGCAGAGCCACCCATTGCCTACACGTCATGAGAGGTTTGCAGTGTCTTAGTCACTGTTCTGTTGCTGGGGTGAAAAGGCAGGACCAAGGCAACTTAGAGAAGAGAGGGGTTGTTCGGGCTTCTGGTTCCAGGGGTAGAATTGTGATGGCGGAGTGAAGGCGTGGGGGCAAGTGGCGGGAGCTGGAGCTCCCGTCTCCATCCACAAGCAGAAGCAGAGACAGCTCCCAGGAAATCTCAAAGCCTGCCTCCAGTGACACACCTCTCATCTCCTCCAGCAAGGATATATCTCCTAAGCCTCCTCAAAGAGGGCTGTTCACTGGGGAACCAGTGTTCAAACATACAAGCCTATGGGGGCCATTCTCATTCAAGTATGCCTGGCTTCTGATGATGCCTGTAGCAACCCAATCACGCATGCCCAGTAGTATCCACCCATCACTCATCCCCTGGGGGAATTGCAGCTGTGGGACAGTAACACTGGTATGTTCAAGAATGGTCCCTGAGTGTCATTCCCCTGCCTCAGAGCACTCCCTACCCCTGCTCCTCATCACCTGTTGGACCTGGAAAGTTGCACTGCTCCTGAGGTTCAGTTTCCATGTCTGTGTGTAAGGAGAACCGGGTGTGCTCCCTAGGGTCACGGGGTGTCCCTGCCACCCTGCTTGTGGGATGCTGGCAGTGGCCCCCAGCTGGGTGCCTATGCCTAGAAAAGGGAAGCAGATTCTGACGGTGGCTGCAGGTGGAGGTCTGGCAGACAAAGCAGCTGAAAGCAATCAGAAGCCCAGGGCCTGTCCCAACTGCAGCTGGGTGCTGCACCGCCATCCAGCTCCTTCTGCTTCCTCTCATGCATCAGCTCAGCTCCTCTGAGTGTCTGCCCTCCTCCCCGTGGCTGACCCCTGTTCCCTCAGTAACTCCCCTGAGAGGTCACCTCCTCCAGGAGGCCACCTGTGATCACCTTCCTCCCCCTCCCATGCAGGTGTGCTCCTCAGTCACTTCTCACCATGCTCCCTCCCCCTCCCCATTGCAGGTGTGCTCCTCAGTCACTTCTCACCATCCCCCCCCCTCCCGTGCAGGCGGGGCTTATCTCTTAGGTGGCTTTGAAAGCTTGTGCCTGCCTGTCAGTAGAGAAAGGACTAAGAGGGAGAAGCACCCAGCAGAATGCCTTCAGAAAAACACAGGCATTATGAGTATACTGTGTACACTCTGAGGTCAGAGCATCACCTTGAATGGCAATCCTCAGGCACTTCCCACCTTTCATTTGAGAGAGGGTCTCTCCTTGACCCTGAAGGAACTTTACCATGTAGCATGGGTCACCTGGACTCTGATCTTCCAGGGTTCCCTTTGCCTCTGATTCCCTTCTCACCATCGCTGTGTGTACATGGAAGTTTCTCGGTCCCGCCAGATCCTGCCTGGGCAACACCTGTTTTTATAATCATCACTCAGAGGCTAAATATTAATTACAAACTGTTTGGTCTATGGATCAGACTTCTTGCTAGCTAGCTATCACATCTTAAATTAATCCATTTTTATTAATCTATGTATTGTTATGTGGCCATGGCATTACGGGTCTGCTGGCATCTTGCTCCTTGGGTGGCAGGCTGGCATCTGCTCTTCTTCATCTCTGTCTTCAGTTTGTATGTACCACCTAACCTTATTCTGCCTTGCCATTGACCAAACAGCTTTATTTATCGACCAATGAGAGCAACACATACTCACAGCATTCAGAAAGACATCCCACAGCAGCTGTGATCCCAGCCATGTACCACCACACCTGGTGTTTTGCACAAACCCTGAGGATCTAAACTCAGGTCCTGGCATTTATATGACAAGGACTTCACCACTGGCATCTCCATAGACCTCCTGTTCTTTCTTGATGACATTCATTCACCAAACCCATGATTCAGGAACATACCTGTCAAAGTCTTACCCACATGGAACCAGAGTCCAGAGTAGGTCACCATGTGATGTCAGCAGACACAGTGCACAGGAAAGAAAAGAATATAGAGGCTGGAGGCCTGGCGGACAGGATTGCTGTTTTAAAAGAGTGACTAAGAAAGGGTCTTTAACAAAGTGACTTTTTTTTAAACTGGAGAAAGAAGACACAGGGATCATTGTAGGCCTGTCCATGTGCCTCTAGATAAGGGGTTCTCAATCTGTAAGGTCGCCTATCAGATATCCTGAGTATCAGATATCTACATTATGATTTACAACAGTAGAAAAATTAATTATGAAGTAACAATGAAGTAATTTTATGGTTGGGGATCACCACAACATGAGGAATTGCATTGAAGGGTCAAAACGTTAGAAAGGTGGGTTTGAACCACTGCTCCACGTGGGTTCTTGATGTCTGGTATGTAAGCCCCAGAGTGTCTGCAGACAAGTTAGTTACAAAGAAACAGCACAGTGAGAGAGTTCTAGAACACTTCTGGAGTCCGTTTCAGGAGTTGGGGTGGATGTTACTGAAAATGAAACGTATAGTCCATTGATTTGGAGGAAGCAGTAAGAGAGATCAGCAGCTATACTACGGATCTCCTCAGAACACTCAGGAGATAAAGTTCTATGTGGTAAATAGAGAAGTCAACATTTTCTCAATTTATTTTGAACTCAGAACCCCCCAGGTGAGAAGCAAATTGCAAGAATTCCCTTCTCTAGATGGGCTTTTGGGCTGCTCCTGTCTCTGGCTATCGTGAGCACAGGGGCTGTGTGTGCTGCTGTGAACACAGACTCACAAATATTTCCATGAGACCTGATTGCTGTTCTTTGGAATAAAATAACTAGGGTCTTGCCTGGTTTCTTTCCTTCCTTCCTTCTTCTTTCCTTCCTTCCTTCCTTCCTTCCTTCCTTCTTTTCCTTTTTGTATTAATTAAATTTATTATTTGACAGTTTCACACATGTACATTATGCACATTGACTTGTCACACATACACTCATACATTTATTTTCTTTTCTTTTTTAGACAGGGTCTCAAGCCATTTCTGGCCTCAAATTTCCCACATAGGCAAGGGCGACTTTGAACTTCTGACTCTCCTGGTTTTGCCTCATGACTGACCATCATGCCCAGTGTCTTTAGTGCTGGCAATGGAACCTAGGAAACCCTAGGTTTTGTGCTTGCTCAGCAAACACCCTACCAAATAATCTGCGTTCCTGGATATACTCCTTAAAACAGCTCTCTTGGAGCTGGAGAGATGGCTCAGCAGTTAAGAGCATTAGTATTTCTTCCAGAGGTCCCAGGTTCAATTCCCAGCACCCACATGGCAGCTCACACCTGTCTCTAACTCCAGTTCCAGGGGATCTGACACCCTCATACAGACATGCATGCAGGAAAACACCAATGAACATAAAATAAAAATTAATTGTATAAAAACCATCTCTCTTTATATATGTAATGCACAGTATAAAATTACATCTTTAAACTGAAAAATACAACATATTTATTTTAGAACTTTCATGGAGTCACACAACAACCATCACCGTAGTCTAGTTCAGGATGTCTTCATCATCTCCTAAGAGACTTGGTCTCCATCACCTCCCTATGAGTCCCACACCTCTCCACTCTCCCACCCCTCAACAACTACTTCCTGCCTACATGGATTTGTCTGTCTTGAAATTTTTAAGTAAATAGAATCCTACAATGTGTGAGTTTTATATCCAAGTTTTTCCTCTTTAGCATGTTTTCAAGGCTCAGCCACGTGATAAATAACACTGGTCAGTTTTAGATTCCCTCTTATTGTCCAGGAACATCCCATTGCCCAGGACACTTCTCATTTTGTCCATTTATTGGCCATTGTCAGATGGATTTGTGGACCATTTCCAGGCTCCTCCCAGCAACTCACTTTGTGGCTGCCTATTGCTAGCTTTCCAACATTTAAAAATTCCCTTTTTGTTTATTTACATTATTTATTTGCTTATTTGTGAGTCAGGATCTCACGCAGGCAGAAAGACCTATGCCACTGTCAGATGCGCCTGGGCTTTAAGGCTAAGCAAGCTCTTCCATGAAAACTCAGCACG
Source organism: Peromyscus californicus insignis (assembly GCF_007827085.1). Lineage (NCBI taxonomy): Eukaryota > Metazoa > Chordata > Mammalia > Rodentia > Cricetidae > Peromyscus > Peromyscus californicus. The sequence continues at coordinate 144,750,274 of NW_026294595.1, forward strand.
GAGAACAGGTATAGGCAGAACACTGCAAATCCATTCCTGACCAACTTATCCAACCTATCCCCTGAAAATGTGTGATTAAAAGAAGAAAAGGATAACAGCATCCATCCACTTAAAGCCTACGTAGGTATGTGTGTGCATGTGTATGTATTTTCTCTATTTCTGATGGAATAGGCTTGTAATCTTTAGGGAAATCAATAGGAGAAGTAACGACTGATTATACTATGAGAAAGGACAATTTTAAGACTCTTTGGAAATAGCACATACATAAAACATTCTTGAGCTGTGCACAAATGTAGGAATTACTACTCTATGCAAGGGATTCACGCCAAAGTGAGCATGCACTTGGGCCTTAATGAATCTCAGCATCAGCAGCAATTTCATAACTCGAGTGACTGGGAAAGCCACTGTCTTACACTGTGCAGTAACAGGAGTTCCGAGGCCATGGGGACAAGACCTCTGAGCCTAATTTATAGCCACGTGTTCAGTGAATTGGGTCTGTTGTATGAATCAAAGTGCTTGGCCATGTGATCCACAAAATATTGAAATTAAAAAAATAAAACAGTCTTAAAGGTCCTTAGGGGTCTGGACCACACATCTCTGCTCTGGACATTGGAAAAGATGGAGTCAGATTCAGAGTGAATGTTGGAAAGAGAGTACAGGGAGCACTTGCAGTGTCTGCCTGCAGGCTCTGCGTGGGAGCAATTATCTCTTGATTCAGGAAACTGACTTGCTTCCTTCCGTCTCTTACTTCCTTTCCACCCAAGCTTGGTCCAACTTTGTTACAAAGAATATAGAGAGACTTGTCACCTGCTTGATCATCATCTCGGTGTAAGGATTTGCCTGTCACCTGTTTGGGATAATGGTTGAAATTTTCGGTTCTCAATTGATGCTTGGCAGTTCCGATGTGTTGGATTGCTCTCAAACAGCTAAAAGAAATCCATACGTCCTATCTGTTGTCAAGCTCATTTAGCAGATTATTCTAAGACTAAAGGAAAAGGAGAGAGCCTGTGCTATGAATCTTTTAAGGAAAATATTGCAGAGTGTGAGTAAAAGCGAATGCATGGGACGCTAACGTGTCAGCTCCAAAATCCAACTCAGAAATCCTTCCGTGAAGCATTTGAAAATGCCTGTAGTCACACAAAGTCCAGGCAGGTTGCAAATGCAAAGATGATCAAACATGAACAGCTGGAGAGGGTAGGCTGGTCTCCTGCTGGACCTTCACAGGGATCCTAGCCACGCCTTGATGGATGCCTGTTGTAGAGACTTAAGTTCATTTGGCTAATGAGGCTGTCACTTTCCTGTCTGGCATGTCCCTTCCTTCACACCGCCCATCATGCTGGGTGTTTAGTGACATCTGAGCCAACTTGAGAACTTGTGGTGTGCACAGGTATGGATGTTGTGTTCTTTGTGTGTGTGTGTGTGTGTGTGTGTGTGTGTGTGTGTGTGTGTGTGTGCATGTGTGGGGAGGGAGTCAGAGGTCAACCTCAGGTGCTGCTCCTCGGGAACCACCCATCTTGATTTGGGGACCTGGAGATTGCTCATCAGGCTAGGGCAGCTTATGAGTAAGCCACAGGAACCCACCCGCCCATGCCTTCCAGGTGCTGTGATTACAAGCAGGTACCAGTACCCTACCCCATCCTCACTCCCACCATACCCACGCTACCTCTCTGCTCCCCACCCCATGGCTTTTTACAAACATGCTGGGGATCAAACCCAGGTCTTCCTAACTGCACAGCAAGCCCCTTACCCACTGAACCTCGTCCCCAACCCCACAAGCACATCGTCGTTTTATATTCACAGATGATCAGTATTTTTCCTTTAGAATCTCTTCTATGCAGATGTGGTGGGACACACCTTTAATCCCTGAACTCAAGAAGCAGAGGCAGGCAGATCTCTGTGAGTTTGTGAGTTGATGGCAACCTGGTCTACCTAGTGAGTTCAAGGCCAAATAAGGCCACGTAGTGAGACCTTGTCTTAAAACAACAGCAACAACAAAACACTAAATAAATAACTTTTTTAAAAATAGGATTTCTATTCACTCTTATAGTCTTTGAAATTTTATTCTTTGAGAATTTCATACATATATGCAAGGTCATATTTATCCTTTGCTCTGTCCCGTTTTCCTCCTGGACACCTTACTTCCCACGGCTCCCTTCCAATTTCATAAAGAAAGACTTTTCCAAGGCTGGAAAACCTTCCACCAAGCCAGTGGGCAGACAGACAGACAGACAGACAGACAGCAAGTCTATGGCTCAGGCCTGTGGAAAGAGGCCACTGGCCTTTGCTCTGCCCCTTAACACAGGGTGAAGACCTAAAGCAGCTGATACCCTACTAAGCAAACCAGAGACCTAGACCATCTTCTCGCTTGGAGTGGGGAGAGTGAGCCACAGACTTGTGGCCCGCCACCGAGCTACTGCTCCAGCCCAGAATACAGATTCTTATGCCATATTTTCTGATTTCAAATTGTTGGCAAACAACCATGCAAAATGAATCTAAATACCAAATTTGATCTGTAGGTTGCTAAATTTCCATCTTCAAGATGAATGTGTTCTGGGGTGATGGGAAAAGCTTATGGGGCCATGTAAGAATCGTAATTTTCTCCCAATGTCTTTTTATTAATATCATCAACCAAGACTATCTTTTTATCATTTAAGTCATAGTCCTTGGTAAGTGGATGCTTTAAGTACATTCTCCCAAGTCTAGTTGTTTATTTTATTGTATTATATTTTTTGAGACAGGGTCTCACTATGTATCCCTGGCTGGCCTAGACTTCACTATGTAAACCAAACTGCCTCAACTGTGCAGCAATTCTCCTGCCTCTGCTTCTGCTTCCTGAGTGCTGGGATGGAAGGTGAACCTCATCATGCCTTGCCCACTACACTGCCTAAGATACCCCCATCCAGTGTCAAGATCAGATGCTGGGCCCAGCATGACATCACATCCGAACTTGCACTAATGATCTCGGGTTCTGGCTCTACATCCTCACTCAGAGGAGTTTAATAGGGAGCCCCACCCAAACCCACCTTCTGAGCCCTAAAAGTCAGAAAAGGTAAGGTTCCAAAGTCGCCATGGAGCTTCTGCTGATAGCCTGTCACTGTGCTGGTGTTAAGTGTTGTTCTTTTGGGGGACTTACGTGGCTTGAAGGTGGTGGTCTCCCTGTTTCCACTCTTCTGCTAGTTCCACCACCTCTGGCCCCTTCTTAGCTGTGTCCATGGCCTCTCTACTTACTAAGGTCACAACTAACCAGTTAACTCTTTAGAAAATCTGTCAGGAACACAGTAGCTCTATTAACCAAACCCCATGACTCTGTAACTATAGTCCATGATCCAAATATGCCTGCTACCCAGCTTTGTTAATAAAGTTTTATTGGCATCCATGTCACATAGTAACATACTTTTGTGTTACCACAGGCCACTTAAGCCATTGTGAGAGAGATAATATGGCTGGTGAAGCCAAAACTATCCACTGCCTAGCTGTTTTCAGAAGGATTTGTTAACCCCTCAGGCCTTTACATCTTATTTTCTGCACAGTAGTAATTATCTGAAATCATTTGGTTTTTGTTTGTTTTTGGCTTCTGTAATGCAACATAAACTCCCCAAGGTCATTGCCCCTGTACCTGGAACACAGTAATATCATAATATATTTTCATTGGGTCTACTTAATGACCCCATGCTTTTGCCATCTCTAAAGCAGAGAAGACTCAGAGGCCTTTCAGCTTGCCAGGTCTTCCATTGTAGTCTCTGAAGCAGACATCATATTTTACTGCCAGCAGGAATGCTGTGGAGATTTAGCGGATTTAGGTGGTGGAAACTGAACCAACAAATTTCACTGGGACAGACAAGGCTGAAACAACAGACCCTCAGCCTTGAGGAGAAAAAGCCAAGATATGAGATCAGTAAAAGAATGAGTGTGGTGTGGTGACCAGGCATGTGACTAACAACCCAGGAGCAGTTACAGACTCAGCTTATTTCTAAGTGGCAAAACCTTTTGCCATATCTCTATCTGGCCATCTGAGTGGTTTTTTTTTCTAAAGGAAATACTTCTTGGCTTCTCTCCTAACCTGTGCACTCCTAATTCCATGCTACCTGTGCTAATGTTAGCCCATCTCCATCTTATATCCTGGCCACTGTCTACACATCACCTGCCAGAGATAAATTCCCAAATCACTCACTCACATCTCTCTCTTTCCTTTGACAAACTTGGAGCTACATTCCTCAGTCCTCCTGTCTCATGGACGCAAACTTCTCAGCAGCTTAAAGACCTGGCATTCAGCTGCTGATTCCATATCTGTGAGGACTTTTCCTTCTCTTCTAACTACTTGTGAACAAGTGTCATTTTACATCCGTCTTCATCATGCTCTCTTTCTCCCGGGTTGTGTTTGACCTAAATTCAGCCTCCAGAACCAAGTCCCTGGCTCCGTGCTGAATTGCATGCCAAACACTCCCAAACCACTAAAATTTCTCAGGAGTCCTAGTCCTGTCCTTTGGGAGGATACTACATAGATAAGGCTGTAAAATGTTCCTGTTGCTTTGTTCATAGGTAGGTAGGTAGTAGGTAGATAGATAGATAGATAGATAGATAGATAGATAGATAGATGATTAGATGTGATAGATAGACATTAGGCATATAGATAGGTAAGTGGATGGATGGATGGATGGATGATGGATGGATGGATGGATGGATGGATGGATGGATGGATGGATGGATGGATGGGTGGATGGATGGATGGGTGGGTAGGTGGGTGGGTCAGTGGGTCGGTGGGTGGGTGGATGGGCGGACGGACGGACAGACAGACAGACAGATAGATGATAGACAGACAGATGGACATCTTTTGGTGGATATCTTTCTCTGCATCTTATCCATCTTCACAATAAAGGAGATAAATTGATACTAAACAAAAGGAGTTGTGTTAAGGCTCATGGAGGGTGTTTGCAGAAGCTGCCAGACAGGGAAACACATTACACATCCCCCTGTCTGTAAATGAGAGTAGCCTTGAATTATCAAGCCAGGTAGAGCACATCTACAAATAACTTAAATGCATTAAACTCCTGGAAATACTAGATCCTTCAGCAGGCACCGGGGTTTGGTGTGTAGGTGATTAGCATTTGAATGAATCTGTGAGACTTTTAAGGCAAGTTGGTAGATGAAGCTAAAGAGACTAATGCAGTGGATTCCAGAGCCTAATGGCTCCATTTATCAAGGGAGCAGGTTTAACATAATGCATAAACCTTTCTCACATGGCCATTTTACTATGCATTTAATTCTATTGCAACATGGCACTGCATGCTGAGGAAATAAAGAAGTTAAATAAGGTTAACATTCTGAGAAAAGACAAAAGGAAGAAAATCAATACCCTCCTCATTCCCCAAGTAAAAGATGATTTACCAAAATATGGAAATCTCTATTGGTGACCGAGTCTGACAGATGACAAAATGTGCCGCTGATGCCTCATGATGGGGACGTGAGCTCTCATTTCCACTGAACCCACATCCAGCGTTGGGGATGACACTAGTAGGTTGCTACCATGGAGTCAGTCAAGATTATGAATTAAAGGCCTTCCTGCCGCTTTGCGCTTTAAGGGTCCTGAAAACCCTTGTGTCCAGTCTTTGTCCCCTGCTCCATAGTCTTGTCTTTTCTTCTAGTCTGTGTCCACTGAAGGAGACCTCCTGCCACTCTATCTTTGGAAAACCCACTCATTCAAGATGTTTCATTTCTTCTATCAGTGATCTGAAAAATGTACCCTGGCATTACAATTCTGATTTTGCCTATCGGAAAGGTCACCAGAGGCTTGTGAAATGAAGGTGTTTGGCCAGGTGCTAAGGGAGGGTTTTGAGCTATGCCAGCAATGCTTCTATGGACAGTGTAATTATATCAGCAAGCCACCTGAAATGATGTCACAGTATAGATTTGAGGTTTCTTTACTAAAGATCTCTGCCTCATGGTGTAGCTGTGGAGATGTAAATAACCAATGAGCAATCATTTGGGAGGAAACTGAGGATTGAACCCAGAGCCCTCTGCATGCCATATCTCCTAGTTTTGCTTTTGAGGTGGTTCTCAGTACTTTGATCCCTCAGACTAGCCTTGAAGTTGTGACCCTCATGCCTCAGCCTCCCCACTAGCCATGATGACACAACTATTCCACTAGCCCAAATTATGGTAGTTAGAAGCCTAAAGAAGTCACTTAGATTTTCCACACACATCTGGATGCTTTATATATATACACATATACATATATACATATATATATATATATGTGTGTGTGTGTGTGTGTGTGTGTGTGTGTGTGTGTGTGTGTGTGTGTATATGGACAGTTCCATTTTATCTGCAAGCCACCCAGAGCGATGTTGCAGTATAGATTTGAGGTTTCTTTACTGAAGGTCTCTGTCTCACAGTGTAGCTGTGAAGATGCAAACAACCAATGAGCAACCATTTGGGGGCAAACTGAGGACTAAACCCAGGGCCTTCTACAATGTGTGTGTGTGCGTGCGCATGCGTGTGTATTTATTAGAAAATATATGCTTTATAGAGTTTGGAAAGTTAGGAGGAATTTAATACTGTGAACTAAATCTCTCTTAGATGGCAAACATTTATAATATGTAGCTTTTATTTTCTCTTTCGTTTTTCTTTACATTCATTTGGAGTTTTTTTGGGGGGCGGGGGCTATACACATGCCATGACACGTGTGTTAGGATCAAAGGACAGATCACAGGAGTCCCTTCTTTCCTTCACTATGGATCAAATTCAAATTGTCAGCCTTGGTCATGAACGCCTCTACCAACTGAGCCACCTTGATGACCCGATTTTCGTGTGTGCGTATGTGTGTGTGTGTGCTTGTGTGTGCGCGCTTGTGTGTGTGTGTGTGTGTGTGCATGTGTGTGTGCTTATGTGTGCGTGCTTATGTGTGCTTGTGTGTTCTTGTGTGTGTGCATGTGTGAGTGTATGTGTGTGTGCGTGTATGTGTGTTTTGAATGGACATGTATGTATGCATATGTGTACTCCTGTAGATTCATGTACAGCAGCCAGAGGAAGGTATTGGGAGTCCTGTCTGTCATTCTCCACTTTATTCCTTTGAGACAGGGTCTCTCACTAAACCTAGAGCTAGGCTTTCAGCCAGAGAGCCCTCAACAGTGCTAGGGCACAGGTAGGCACGCCCATGCCCAGCTTCTGCGTAGTTGGGGATTAGAACTCGGGTCTTCACACTTTGGCAGCAAACGCTCTCTCCTGCCGAGCCATCTCCACGGTGCCACTACTCTTTTTTCAGGAGATGTTCCTCTGCTACTTGGATTGAGAACAATTTGTCCCCAATGCCTAAAACAGCCTCATGGTTGGCCATTGTGTCCAAACTCGTGTCCAAAGTCACTTTAAATGTTGAGTCTTCCCTGTTTCCTCCTAAAGATGGTATTCGGTACATTTTTTTTTTTGGCAGGATGTGGGTATTTGCAATAAGAGTTTTGCTAATCGAAATAGCTGAAACTGGACTCAATTTCTTTCACTTTAAAAAAACAGTAAAAAGTTTGTTCTTCTCCTTTGGGAAGCTCGGCGTCCTTCTGTGCACTGCAAAAACAGCCTGACTAGATAATAGCCTGAACAGAAGGAAGAAATGCGTACAGATCTTGTTTCATAAAAGTGAGTGAAGAATCTTAACATATTCTCCATGTACCCAAAAGTGTCCTATAAAAGTCGTTAAGCCCCAACAGGGCCTGGGAAGACCTATGGTAAAGGGCTTGCCTTGCAAGTAAGAGGACCTGAGCTGCTTCCTCAGAACCCACATTAAAATAAGAAAGTAAATAATAAATAAAAGCTAATCATGGTGGCACATGCTTCAATTTTTTATCAGCTGTGTGTGTGTGTGTGTGTGTGTGTGTGTGTGTGTGTGTGTGTGTGTACGGGTGCCTGACGAGGCCAGAGGCGTTGGTTCCCCCAGAGCTGTCGTCACAGGAATTTGAGAGTCACCCAGTGTGGGCACTGGGAACTGAACTTTAGGTCTAGGAATTAAACTCAGGACTTTGTGTTTGCAAGGCAAGCCCGGGTGAACTGCGGCCTCAGCCTTAACACTGTGAATATTAACTCTTTTTCCAGTGTACAGAAAGGTCTTTCCTTTCTTTTTAGTGGGGTGGGCAAGGTGCAGGTCATCAGGTGCATAACAAACACACAGAGTTGCTGTCGGGGTTCACCCTTGAGAGCATAAACAGAGCACATGTGCATTTGAGGCACCTCAGTTGGCTTTTCAAAGGATGTGTTATTCCTGTAGAGGAGAGAAGCCTGTAGAGGGGGGAGAAGAGATGAATTCATTGTACTCTGTGTCTGGATGCCTCTCAGCCACCAGGTGGGGACTCCGGAGGGACCGACTGACTATCTGGACTATTTTCGTACCTCGCCAGCCCTCGATCTTTCTTCTACAGGCTGTGTCTGTTCCTCTCCTTCCTCTTCATGGGTTGATCTGGAACTCCATCCACAAAGGTTCTAGAAAGAGTACAGACTTCCTTTGTGTCATGTTCTCCAAATGACTCAACTCTTTGGTGTTGGCAATAGAAAGAGACATTTTTCTCTTTTGCATGATTCTAGTTCAAGTTCCATTTTGAAATTAGCAAATGTGCTTTGCCCAGCCACCCTAAACCTTGGCGATACGGCCCATTGAGACAAAGATAGCCCTTTTCAAGTTTCTGCTGAGGTCATTCTCCTGCTTGGAAGCTGCTTCCTGTCACTTTTCATTCCTCTGTAAGTCAGTGTCGCAGAACCTAAGAGCACATCAGCAAAGATTCTGAAAGCCGTGAACCATCTACCTTCCAGGGAAGCTTCACAGTGAGCTGCGTGTTGAAACTGTACCAGAAAGCCGCTGTGGTACAAGAAAACAGGCAAGAGAGACCCTGAACTCTTACAAGGTGGTTTTAACTCTCCACAAAGCCGCCTCGTCACTTAACCTCTCTGGTTTTGTCAGCTCCTCTACGAAGTGGAAATGAATGGTGCCATCCCCAGAGGGCTGTCGTGGGGGTAAAATAAAAATTACCAGGAAACTGCTCAGCAAACTTGGAAGTGCTGTACAGACATAGGAAAAATCCACCCCAATGGCGGTGTGGGAGCTTCTTGAGCAGAAAATAGTAAACCAGAGGGAGTCTGAGAGACACAAGTACAGAAAAGGAATAGCAAAAATGGACATAACCATCCAAACCGTTAGATTTGAATTCTTTTAATTTTTAAAATCTCTCTTTTTATTGTTTGAGAATGTCCTATATGCATATGATGTGTTTTGGTCAAATCTACCCCCCATTCCCTACCTCCAGTTTCTCCTCTTACCGCCCTGTTTTCCTCCCAAGTCCACGTGTTATTTTTTTGTTTAACCCACTGACCCACTTAGTGCTAGCAGTATGTGCATGGGCGTAGGTTCATCTCCTGCAGCCTGGGCCACCTCTCAGGGGGCAGAACCCTGAAGAAAACTGACTCGCCCTGTCCCCCACAGCCGTCAGTTGCCAAGAGCTCTGACAAGGAGGGGTTTCATGAGCCCCTCTCCCATGCGTGCTGGGATTCTGGCTGGCTTGGTCTTACAGAGGCCTAGAGCATCTGGTCCTATATGTTGTGAGTTCATGTCTGCAATGACACTGTATATCCAGCAAATATTATTTCACAGCAAATGTCTATTCCCTCTGGCTCTTACAATCCCCCACCCTCACCCCAGGCCACAAAGATCTTTCCCAATAATTGAAGAACTAGTTGCATCAGACACCACATTTAACATAGATGCATACAACTTTACACACGTGGCAAAATATTTAAAATACCAGGTGTCTCTAAAATTCATCTATGTGCATATGTGCAATGTGTGTGTATGTGTGTGTGTCTGTGTGTGTGTGCCTGTATACATGAAAAAAATCACAAGTAGTTTACCTGCCACTCCACTTGATCACAAAAATCTCAGGCATGAATATGCAAGGAAGTTTGAATGTGTGTTTGTCAGCATCCGAATATTTGGCAAGTGGGGAATGAAAATAGATTGCACTTAGAGCTGAGGGAAGGAAGGATTAAACACAAATTTACAGGTGAGTGTTAGCAAACAGCATACATATATAGTGAACAGTCGTCGGAAATAGACCTGTCTAAATCCACTAGGAAACAAACATTCTGTTCGTGCTGTTGTGTGTTTAGAACTGGAACCCTCGACTTAGGTTTCTCAGTCGCAAACTGCTGTGTCTACATGGTAGCACTCGACTCTTAAGAGCTGGTAGGATGAAGGGTTTTTTGAGACATTTCAAATAAAATTTCAGATAAGGTCAAGCCAGGGTGGTCAGATCAGTGAGACAGTCAATAGGAATTTAGGAGATCATCCACATGCTTGTAAATTATGGTTCACTAGATTACACTGAGGGAAAGCCCCAAAATGTCAGAGGAGTGCTTGGGTGCTGGCTTGAGAGACCCAATGTCACAGGGCAGGGCTTCAGAGTCACACACCTGCCTCAGGGTCTGAAGCCTGGCCATGAAGAAAATACTGTGCACCATGAGAATTATCTTAAAAAGTTTCTGAGACCCTCTGTCCTTAAACCTTCTCTACTCTGCGTGTGGCTTTATAAGTTCATTCTCATTTCTTTGAGGGGTTAGGAGAAGATGGCTCAGTAGATAAAGCACTTGCCGTACAAGCTTAAAGAAGTTGGGTCTCCAGAAACCCCATAATAGCCATGTAAGCATGGCCGTCGGCCTCTAATCCCAGCACTCAGGAGGTGAGACAAGGATAGCCCAGGAGCAAACCAACTAGTATGACTAAGCCAAAGGGCAGCGTCTGGGTTCAAATGAGAAACTCTGATTTCGTATATAGGATAAGGGATGGAGGAAGACATTGGACATCAGCCTCTGGCTTCTACACACACACACACACACACACACACACACACGCACACGCACACGCACACGCACACGCACACACACACATACACACACACATGTGCGCGTGTGCACACACACACACTCGTGCCATGCACATTCAAACATACATGTGCACACACTTTCGACACTGTTTAAGTTCTTCTTTGTGCTCCTGTGCCCACAAAAGACAGGACTCTAGCAGCACACACACGTGGTAACTCACACACATGCGCATACACGCCTTAACACACAGCCTTCTTTGGTCATTTTAACATCCACAGAGGTTCGAGAGCTGTTGTGCTTAGAGAGCACCAGAAAGGAAGGCCCCACAGAGATGCTGTACTCTGTGGTCTTCTCTGGAGATACCCAGGGCGAAGGACAAGTGGGGAGAGGGGCAGGACGGAGTGTCCAGCACTAGCAATCGACCTCCCTGCTTTAATGCTGAAAGATACTTTGAGGCTTAAATGAAACAGAAGGTGGCATCTTCCTTCAGGACCATGTTAGGAAACGGGTGCGCGTGTACCTTTTAACACCTCCCCTTCTGCATGTGAACCTTGTTGACTATTGACGCAGGGTCACCTTCATGATAATAAGACAACGCTGACTTGGTGAAACTGTGGACACGGAAATGCACAAAGAGAAAGAAATTAAATAATAGTAATAACAATACAGTCATTCTCCATGTTGATTGCTGTTGTTGAGATAGTTATTTCTTTTGTGCTCGGTGACTCCTGGCTCATATCAAACCTTTCTGTGCTGCTGCTATTTACCTGTTTGACTGGTTTACACAACTGAGAGTCACCTGAGAAGAGGGAGCCCTGATTGAAGAACTGCATCAGTCAGATTGGCCCGGGGGCAAGACTGTGAGAGATTGCCTTGATTGGTGGTTACTGTGGGAGGCTGGCCCACTGTGGGCAGCACCATTCCTAGGCAGTAGGTCCCAGGCTGTATAAGAAAACCAGCTGAGCCTGAGCTGGAAAGTGAGCCAGTGAGCAGCATCCTTCATGATTTCTGCTTCAGTTCCTGCTTGACTTCCACCCTGACTATGCTCAGTCATGGACCATAGCCTCTAAGCTAAAATCAACCCTCTGCTCCCCAAGTCATGGTGTGCTTCACAACAAGAAAATAGAAGGAAAGATGATATCTTTGTCTCCTGCCCCAAAGAGTGATGGGTGAAACAGGCTCTGGAAAGTGTAGGAGACCGTACAGGTAGAGTACAAAATGAGAAAACAATGCCGCAGTATCCCAATCCCAATGCATCCCAGATCCGGAGGGAGTCGGGACCAATGCTTTCTCAAGGTCATGGAGAGCCACGGGGATGTGACAGATGGTTGAGCTTCGGGCACCTCTGCCCAGGGCCCCACAGCAGACAGATGCTGGTGTGTGTATAGAAGCATGCATTCCTCCTAGAATCGTCCGCCTTGGGGGATGTTCCTCCCCTGTAGATGTGTGTCCGTCTCCAAGGGATAAGGACCTAAGTAGCAAGAGACCCAAGCTGAATTTTCTTCCCACAGTGGAATGAAGTTCTTATGAGATGTGCTTGTACTCCTGGGTGACAGGAACTTCATCCCAGCCGAGTCAGGGCATCTGAGTTGATTCAGTTCCTGAGTTTCAGAGGCTTCCAGATAGCCAAAGATTTGGGAGTTCTTAATGATCAGCAGTGTCCATGTGACCTCTGTGTAGATGTCCAGTCTTTGTCCCTACCGATCACTGGTTGGAAGCAAATAGGAACCTGCAAGCATTTATCTAACAATGTCTCCTGTCCTCGTCCATAGTCACAGCATGCAAGCCTTTCTAGTCTTCAGCTCCCTTACCATTGTACAGAGCACAGCACACTGGGGAAACTGAAGGTACTCCACAAGGCACCCAAATAGAGACTTCTTCTTCTCTTGCAGCCCCTAATATTTCCAGAATATTCACTGATTCATCTCCTCCCACAAGGATCCACTTCTACGGGGACCAAGGATCCCATCCAGCAAGTCAGCCTTCTCATGCACCCATGTCTGCATAGCTCAGGTTCTCCCTCACTGTGCCAGGATCCCCAGAAGCCCCTATGCTTTAGGAAAGCAGGAGATGGAAGGGCGTTGAGCTGGTCAGTGAGCCTCTGACCACATTCTGCCCTAAAGTTACTTAGTCAGGATGTCTGCTTTTGAGACCCTCAAGCTAAGACTTGGCTTTCTGCTTTGTGATGACCACTGTGAGCTGCTGTGGTTTGGACACAGTTTGATCCCTAAGAGTCATAGGTTACAAAGGTGGTTCCCAGGATAGCTGGCTCCCAGATCTCACGAGGTGATCTTATCCCGGTGGGCTCTCACCACTGTGACATCCTCATACTGAAGTCTTCACCAGAGGCTTCATCAATGGGGGTGTCTGGCCTGATGTTTGACTTTTAGATTCTGAAACTGTAAGGAATGTAAACATATACAGCCTTGAGTATTTCATTATAGCAATGGCACATGAATCGATCCTTGAGGCAGTCTGCCTCTTACAGAGCCAAGAAGGTCTTGCTTAAGAAGTAGGACTCACGGCTCCTTCTTCAAAACATTCTGCAGTGACAATGATCTGCCAGCATCAAAGGGCCCTGGAGGAGCTGCATGTGTCATAGTTCTTTGCATAATCTATATGCCAGGTTGATGACCAGTGAATTGTGTTGATCCTTTAATGACAATGTCAATAGCTTGTCTCTTAGAGCCCATAAGCCCAGATCCAAGCACATCTTAAGTCATTAATGGTACACAGTTTGAAACGACTCCCCCCCACCCCCATCAAGCCTCTTCTGCTACATCCGTAAAGGAGGTGAAAAGTAGTTCTTTATGCTCTGTCATTCTTGAGCAGGATTTTTATTATTATGTAAAAAGCAATTATAACCCAGACAAAAACAATTCAATGTGTGAAATGGGAAAATAATTCTATTGTCACTGGAATGCTCCAGTTGGGGTCTGCCAGGGCCATAGTGGTGTAGAACATAAATCCATGTGCTCAGAGCTGCAGGTCACTGTAAAATGTGTGGCCGTCCCAGCCCACCTGGTCAGGCCAGCTACATCTTCTTCCATGACACAAATACCCCTGCTGGTGCCCAGTGCCCGGAACCCGTAGCTGTCCCCAGAAGCCTCCAGAGCCCCTGTTACTCTTCCCTTCTCCATCCTGACCTCTCCAATTCAGTGGTGTCCGTTCTGCAGCTAAGAGGGTCTTTTGAAAATCCAAATGTCATCAATATGTCACTCTACTCCATTAAAACTGCTTCAAATTCCTCAGTGGTTTTAAGGGTGTGTTGTTTTCTAGAGAAGCTGAAACAAAGTCTCCCAAGCTAAGTGAATTTAAAACTACAGAAATAAGTGTGGTTTTAAGGTCACAAAATCGAGGAAAGGGGCATGAGGCACAAACCGGTGTGATCCCAGTACTTGGAGGGCTGAGGCAGGGGGATTACAAGTTTGGAGCAAACTTGGGATACATAGTGAGACCATATCTAAAAGCAAGCACAGAAGGAAGAGGAGGAGAAGGAGGAGGAGGATGGGGAGGGGAAAAGAAGAGGAGGAGAAGGAGGAGGAAGGCAAAGATGTGGGCAGGCCTAGCCTCTCTTTGAAGGTTCTAGAAGGGTCCTTTTCTTTTTCCAACTTCTAGCATCATGGCCTTGTGGACTAGCCACTCTCACATTGCCTCTGCTATCACATGGCACCTCCCCTGTGTCTTCTCATGTCACTTCCCTTTTGTGTCTGCGTCCAAATTTCCTGTGATGCATTAAAAACACCAGTCCTTGGAGTCAAGCCCACACTAAAAGGTTCATCCTAACTTAATGACATCTGCCAGATTGGTCTGCCCCTAAATAAAGCCACAGTTCCAGGTTCCAGGGGTTGAAACTTCAACCTGTCTCAAGGACACACAATTCAACTCATGACTTTATTCAGAGACACCCAGCCCCTTCTCCGTATCTCCCAGACCCAGTGGCATCTGCCTCCCACCTCAGTTCTCCCTCGCTACCCTGACAACAGTTCTCTGGCCCCTTCAGCTCTTGCTTCCCACTTTAACACGTGTCTGTTTGTGAATCAACTTTTGTAAGCTGTGCTTTCTTCCAGAAGGACCTCCAGCTCCTCATCCCTTGTCCCTAACCACACCAGCTCCCTCATTCAGTCACCACGTTTCTTTCTGAGCTAATTTACCTGGAGGGACACACTTGATCCAGCACCCATCTTACCATCTGTGCCCTTTCTTCCATGCCATTTAGCTCTGTGGACAGTTAAATATTTATTTGGGTGATTGCTGAAGTCATCCCACTTGCAGGAGCTGGCAACCGGGATGAGAGCTGGTCTATGATCAGAGTAGATACTTAATAATTACCATATGAGTTCACAAAATAGTCTGCAAATATGCAATGTCAGTATATGATTGATATCGCCTATAGGTCACCTGATGACTTAAAATGTGTTAATGATTTATTTTAATCATTTTTATTTGTGTGTGTGTGTGTGTGTGTGTGTGTGTGTGTGTGTGTGTGTGTGAAGGTGTCTGTGGAAGCCAGAAGCAGAAGAGAGGGACAGATCCCCTAGAGCTGGAGTTACATGTGGTTGTGAGCCGCTTGATAAGTGGATGCTAGGAACTGAATCCTTGTCTTCTGTGAGAGAGCAAGTGCTCTGACCCACCGAGCTGCCTCTCCCACCCCAGGACTTTTTACCTGTAGAAAATTATACTCTCATGGACTCCCCGGGTTTTAATATCTTGAGAGGTAATTCTGCCTTTTCAGAGGAGTGTGTTAAACATGTCCTGTTGTTTGGCTTCCCCTGAGCAGCTAAAGGACAAACTCTCCATCAACTGGCTTTAGAAAGTGGACACCTAAAGAACCTTAAAAATGTTTACAGGAATAAAACCCAACAAGGAAAGGAAAAGGAAGCAAATGTGGATAGTTTAAAAGAAACAGGGGAACATCTTTATTTCGTCTGATAGGACCTATCACACAAAAGAGAAGCCCAGGATCCTCCGTGAAATACCACATTAATCTTCAGTAGCTGTCCTTCAACTGGGCATGATTTCTTCACACCACATGGGATATGAAGAGTTACTTCTCCAGGAGGAATAAGTGTGATATGTCACAGTTCACTCACTCTGGGATAGCTAACGGTCTACACAGGGAGCATGCACTGTTTGCCAGCATGTGTATGGACAGGACGAGCCTACTGATGACCGCTGACCCATGTCTGATTTATAGCACTTCTACCCCTCCACTGCTGGAGAAGGGAGCCGCACGGTTAGAAATCCATCTGTCCGTATGTTGCCCCCTTCAGTTAGTGGCTTATCTTTTAATATCTCTCCTGAGAGTCAAAGAAAATGTGTACTTTACTTCTCTAGAAAAAAAATGTCATCCGCCAAACAGGATGAGCATTCAAATCCCAGTGACAAAGCAGTTGATGAGAACATTTGGCGGGGGGAGGGAGCCTAAAAGGAACAGGTTAACAAAATCTCTCATTTCCGGAAGGAAACTTTAGTAGGTGTTTCCTAATCCTGACTAGCAAAGGGTTGATGCTTTGATGAGCATGTATGTGGCGTGGGCATGTGCGCACACGCGCACACACACACACACACACACACACACACACACACACACACACACACACTTGAGAGCACAATGGCTCAAGGCTCAAGTTTCCATATTAGCAGAAAAGAAACAGAAAGAGATTCCAGTAGAGGAAGGAAACCATTCATCCAGTGGGTTTGGCAGTTAGACACTTGGGGGAAAATGACCTCTTATTAATATGCAATTGTCACTGTGTTAATAGTGAAATATTGACCATTCCTCGCCTGATGCACACCAACTTATCCTAATTTACCTCAGAAGAGAGTGACTTAGGGTTTCATCCTACATCTTCACGGCCTCCATCTGGCCACAGCTCAGGGCTGTGTTTATTTCTTTAGTAAACATGGTTAGCTGAGAACCAGGGAGAGGAGAGGATCACCCACACTTAGTTGGTTTTTTGTTGTTGTTGTTGTTGTTTGTTTGTTTGTTTTCCCTTGTTGAAATTCTGATTTGGCAAGAAAAACTTCACCGAAGCTGATTTAGTGATTAGATGATTGCAATGTCCTTCAGCAAAAGTGCTATTATATCGGAAATGTAAGACCTTAGAAAACCCCCACTCGGCTCTATGACTGGACTTGCAATTGCTCAGAGCCCCTCAAAATTTTCCCTAAGGATTTGACTCTCTTCTCCTAGGGGTCTCCCAGTATTGGTTAGTGAGGGGAAAACAGCTGCACACTGGAGCCCTACGAACCTATCTTAATTAGCTGCCAATTGTGTAAATGATTTCTTTTTTAAAGTCAGATTCCCCATGCATTTATTTATCCGTGATTTTGATATTATCTGTAAAGCAACCTCATTTGGATAAACGGGGACCTAAACCAGAGACTGTAAGCCCTTTCTGATGGGGGAATCCTTTTGATTTACAATTTAAAATGTAAATGTTTTGGGTCAGGCCTCTGGAGAAAAAAAGAAGTGAAAGAATAATTCACAAGTGGAGACATTGCTCCTTCGCACTTAAACATTTATCACCAAGAGGCACACAGAGCACTGTGCCGTGTATTTACCTACACGGTGGCTTTTATTGCTTCGGTTAGGTGTTGTTGCACGGAGGCTCACATAAACATTTATATAGGTTTTAGAAAACAGTTGTTAAGGAAAAGGAGCCGCCTTCTGTTTACACAAATTCCGAACAAAGAAACATTGCAGAGGCTTCCGGTAATTGACATGTGGGCGTGTTTTTTCCAAGGCACCGACTGGAAGAAGTGAGTCTCGGAGATTTATTTTTGACAGGACTTGAATTGCTGGTAGTCTGACACATTTTTGAACAATTACTAGACACCCGGGTGTTTAAAGTAATAGGTACTGTTTGTGTGAGGGAGGGGAAGTTTGGAAACTGCTGGCACAGAACAGTTTTCCACGTGATTTTCAAGATGTGTGTGTTACATGTGTACCCTGAGCAGCCCGAACATACATGCTTGGCTCCCCAAAGGATACTCTTCTTTCTCGACATAAAAGTCACATTTTAAAAACAGGACCCTTCACTTGAAGAATTGGTGACTCACAGGAACTCAAGAGAGGAATGGGTTTCTCTGCTCACTGTCAAGTTCCGGTTTGGCTCTCCGTCAGTCCCTGAAGGACACAGAACAGAGAGCTCCGTCCTGTTTTGTTTCAAATGTCTTAGGAACCAGGCCTGACTGCTCATTAATTAGTGGCTATCTTTCAGGCCCTTCTAAACATTGTTCAGAACTAGCGATCTGAACTCCAACTGCAAGATTTAAGTTCACAATTTGTGAGCCACCCCCACCTCCCCACTCCCCCTCCCCCGGAGATAAAGCCACCACGGCTGCCATAATTGGCAAGGCGCGGATGTCTAGTGTTATCTAAGTCGATGCTTTCTTTCTTTGCTCTCCAGGCGCCTGATGGACAGGAAAGATGGCCGGCTTTCTGTCTTCTGCCCTGAGTCCTGTGGTTGCAGAAGCAATGCCCTCTCTAGGAAGGGACCTGTCTATCTTAGGGACCTTTCTGTTCTCATTCTCAGGCACGCAGGTCAAGGCAGCCCAGACCTAACCTCTGTTATCCTCACTGGTGATGTGGGCTTCCTCGTCCATCCTGTGGCTGTCACCTCCCAGCCTGGTCCAGAGACACATATGACGAACCCTAGAGAGCGGTACCATCTGTATTTCTAAAAGAGACAGTCACCCTGCTGTGCAGGAGATGCCCAACACTTCCGATTGTGAATGTCTTTAGCACTTGCCCTTACTCAGGGGTGACTTGCCCCCCAGATCACCCCAGACACATCATCAGTTAGCAAAACAAAAGGGTGGGGAAGGTGCTGGGGAGGCAGCCCAGTTGGTAATGTGCCTGCCATGCAAACATAAGGACCTGACTTCGATCCCCAGAATCCACATCATAAAAGCCAGACATGATGGCCCACACTTAGAATCCCAGCTCTGGGGAGGTGGAGACAGGTGGATCCACCTTGGCAAGTCCCATGCTTATCTCCAAAACAAGATGAGTGGCACCTGGACTCCACATACGTGCATGTAAGCATCCACACACGCACACACACATACAGTAGAGTGGAGCGGGAGACGGCTGTTCTGACTGACATCTAATGGCTGGAGGCTACTATTGTTGCTGAGTGTCTTTCTCACAGCATGGGCCACGTAACAAGAAGTCTCTGACCCCCAATGTCAGTTGCACCCTAACTGGAAAACCCTGTTGGAGAATAGTGGATGTAGTTATTTCATGACTGTTCTGAGCTGCCCCGTACCACACCCAAAAGCTCAAGTTGTTCAAGAAGCCATCTAGGGTCTAGTAGACTGAGGGTGGTTCTTTAAAGATAAGCACAGAACTCCTACCCCTTCCTGGTTTCATTAAAAGAGCACACAAGTCAGTGATTCCCAACCTGTGAGTCACACCCCCTGTGGTGGTCGAACACCTCTTTCACAGGGGTTGCATTTCAAGATATCCTGCATATCAGATGTTTACATTACAATTCCTAATGGTAGCAAAATTGCAGTTATGAAGCAGAAATGAAATAATTTTATGGTTGGGTTACCACAACACGAGAAACTGTTTTAAAGAGTCACAGCATTAGGAAGGTTGAGAGCCACTGACACGGGTAATTCGGATACCAGTGACCCCGTGAGAAGTGGGTCCCTCTGTACTCCTGTCTTACAGTGAGCTCTTTAGTAATGGTGGTAGTGCTGCCCCGTCCAGTCCTCACCTGGTAAGCGGAAGTACAACTGTCCTTCCTTGTCCTCTTAGTCCTTGATAGAACTTGGCAGGTGACTCTAAATGATGTCTTACTTCTGCCCCATCTATGAGAACTTATAGAATTCATAAATTTCTTGCAGACTTTCAGTGACATGATGAAAAGGAGCAGTATTGGCTTAGATGGTTTTCTCAAAATGCCACTGTAAAGCTGAAAAATACAGTAATTGAATATGTGAGACAGAGATGTTCTCTTATCTTCTACTGAGGGTTGGAGTAGGTAAAGCCACCAGGACCTTGGGGAAAATGAAGGGGTGCTCTATCTGTCTGTCTGTCTACACATCTACTCACCCACTACCCATCCATCCATATGTAACCATACAACCTTACATCCACTCCCTACCTATCTACTCATCATCCATCCATTGACCTGTCTACTTATTCTATGCATACATCCAGCCACCCACTCCTTGACTCGTCATTTGTCCATCTACCTACTGATCCATCCATCCATCCATCTACTTCTCCATGCATTCATACATTCACCTATCCACCATCTACTAATCATTTACCCATCCATTCATCCATCCATCCGTCCATCTCCATCCACTCATCTGTCCGTTCATCCACTCACTCATCTAGCCTTCTATCTACACATCCATGCGTGCGTACATCCACCCACTCATTATGTATCTATCTACCTACTGATCCATCCATCCAGTAATCTATTCATCCACCACATCTGGATAGAAACACATCTGAAATATAATTCACTAATGGTTAGAATTCTTTTTCAATGCTGGGATATTGGAAGGTTTTAATTTTTTCCGTAATAGTTTTTTTTTTCCCCTGTTACTTAAATACAGTAAATGTGAGTCACTTTTAACAATGAAATTATTATCTCTTAAAAGGAAGTGTCTGATACAGAATGAACTAATGGATGCTTTTCAACAGTCCAGCCTGGGAAATGGTTCTGATAGCTAAACCGAGTGCTACTTGCACACTATTAACTCCATCTGCCAAGTGGAATGCATCCCTCTGTTTTCAGTTTGGGGTCCAGCTTGATGGATGGGACTTTTTCATTGTGAAATATGCATGTTTAATTATCATTTTCCACTGACGTCACTGTTTGTTACTCACACTATACATCAGCTGCAAGCACAGGCTATTAATCACAAGGGTTTGGTACGGGGTTTCCCTGGGCCAGACTTCTGCTATTTACTTTAGAATATCCAAAGTGTGGATACTTCTGTACTTCTGAATTTCAAACCTCAAGAAGTCTGATTGAAGAGACAAGAAATGACAAGCATGACTTCCCAGTTCCAAGTCTGTAAATGACTTGTGCACACACAGCCTCTTACATATTAAACCCTCTGGCTCAATGTCACGTCCCCTGAGAAGCCCTCCTTGACCACTTTTGAAGTTAAGTATGTATTCTTTTGATCAAAATAGTCTTTCCTTCTTTTAAAAATATTTTAATAACATTGAATCTGTGGCGGGGGTAGTGCATGCATGCCACAGCTTGTGTACGTGTGGAGGGCAGAAGACAACCCGTGCCGAGTTGGTTCTCTCCTTCCACCCTGTGGGTCCTAGGGTTCAAATTCAGGTCATCAGGCTTAGCAGCAAGCACCTTTACCTGCTGAGATACCTCACTGGCCTAGTGATCCATTCTTTGATTGAGAAATTAAACGTCTCTGTCTTTTCTCATAGCATACCTTTCTGTACTCAAGCATACAAGTCACTACATTGATGAAATAGAATCCTTATATCTCTCCCCTTCCTCCTGGAGTTTGGGCCCCTGAGAGGGAGGACAGGAATTCTCTAGCCTTTGTGTTGATGTGGGGCCTCAATTTGTCCCCTTTGAGAGAGCCATTCAGAATTTAAGTCGAATCAAGTGGGTTTAGTGTTTAGTATGAAAACCTATGAAGAATGCAATGGTAAAGCAAGATTGGAATTTTTTCAACACTTCTGTTTGTTGGAATAGGTGCTGACTAGCGAGGCGGATAAAACTTCCATAACAGCAAATAAATGAAAGACAAATTGTGATTGCTGTATGCCTGAGTTTCGGGGACTCTTAATATAGGCATATCCAGATTGGGAAGTAGCTTCTCAGAGAATCCAAATGCAAATCGCTTCTTTGAAACAAGATCTTAAAACACCTCTACTCCAGTGGGGCAGGCATGGGGGACACTGAGGTGTACATGGTTATGTGTTCTCAGAGTGGGGTTCCACTTAGCAGGGGCCGCTGCAGGAGCAAGGACTTGTTTGAAGCTGCATAACTCCCAGTCAGAGCCTCGGCCCCTCCCTGCGTATTTGGCCTTGAAGGTCAGTGTTTTTCCTGTCCGACCACAGCTGGTCAGTGTCTGCCTTTGTCACTGGTGTTTCTACCATGTGGAAAGCTTTGAAAAGGCTCCAGTCACATTTTGAAACTTCATGACAAAAAATTGAATGTCATCCAGAGAATAGTTTAGGATTTAAACATCGCTGTCAATCTAGGCTGTCATCACCAAGAGATTTTTACCCTGATGATAGATCACGGTGATGTGCTGGGCCTGACGAGTCCTGGACTGTTAAAACGATTGAGAACAGAATCTACCAGGCCATGCAAATAAATAAAAAGAGACAGGGAGTCTCAGACCTTGATGCGATCGCCTTCTTGGCTGTCAGGTTCATGGACTTCCCCATCTAAGCATTTCCTTTTCCACCATGGTAACAGTCTGTGTAATGGGGATAGAACTATTAATTCAACATTCTCATGAGTGCAGTTGTTGATATATTTGATCATTGAATGACTAGGGGACAGACTGAAAATGGGGACACAATTAGACCTGAAGTCAGATTCCAAAAGTGTCATGTGTCAGTGGACAGAAAGAGCAGGTCATGGATGCCGGTTGCTGATATAAGCTAATCTAGGCTGGCAGGGAAGGAAGTGCAAGGGCCTAGTGGAGGAGTCATGGAAGATGAGATGTAGAAACTGTGCGGCTTCGGATGGAGAAACAGACACAGAAGTGGTTTGGATGGAGTGATATAGATGGGAAGGGCTTGGTGGAGGGATGTAGACATGGGAAGGGTTTGGACGGCACGATGTAGATACAGGAAGCAGGCCACCATGATGGACAAGAACTAAGCCATCCCTAAGCCAAGAAGAGATGAGGGTGAAGATGTTGGGGGCAGTGGGGTAAGCCACCGTCCCTGACAGCTAGGAGACTCACACAGCACTAGGGATGCAAGATATTCAGTTGTCAACCTGGGGGAAACCAGGACAAAGACTAATTGGTTCAGCAAGGTAGGGGCCGGTTCTTCGGGGACAGACCAAGCAGGGGAAGGAGCCAGTGCTGAATGTGATAAACAAGGAGACGACAGCTATGTGTCTCATGCAGGG
Source organism: Peromyscus californicus insignis (assembly GCF_007827085.1). NCBI lineage: Eukaryota > Metazoa > Chordata > Mammalia > Rodentia > Cricetidae > Peromyscus > Peromyscus californicus. The sequence goes on from NW_026294595.1 coordinate 144,773,229, forward strand.
AGCCTCCCCCACCATTTCTGCAGACCAAACGCCTCAATCTTCACTTTCTTCATTTGTAGCAAGAGGTGGTTATACCAGATGGGGTTCCAAGGCTGTTCTTGATTCAAAAAGAGTGGTTAGGAAGTCCTGAAGAAGAGTCACACAATACACTGTTACAGGACGATCTGGCAGTGATCTTTATAGAGAAGGTAGCTGGAGGGAGGGAAGGAGAGAGAGAGAATGGACCAGGAAGGGAAGGTGACAATAACCAGGGATTCTGGGGGACTTGATGACTTTGCTTATAGCCAGTCCGACAGTTTTCCAGCTATGCTGTGTTGGAAAGGGTTAAAATATAGAAGGGACTAGCAGCACACTACCATTTCAGACAGGAAGTGACTAGAGAAAGAATGAGGAGGATTGGCGTGCGATTTTGGAGTTGTGAGTATTTGCATCAGGGGGAAAAAAAGACCTGAGGATAAGAGGCGATGGGCAGATGAGTTTTGATGGAAAGACAGGAGGGAAGGAAGGGGGAAGAATACTGAGTCCATGTGGGAGAAGTCTCCAGGGTAATGAAGATGGAGGACCGTGAGCTTGGCAAGATCAGCGCACAAGAGGATCCTCTGGGGCTTGAGCTGTGCAGCTGGAGGTGAAAGGATGAATCAGCCTGGGAGAAGAGGCATCTAGAGAGAGGCGGAAAGACTGACGAGGGCAGAGCCTCGGCGCTGATCCACATATTAGGACCAATTTGAGATGATCCAGGGCTAGGAAGGCCAGCAAGGGGGGAGTGTGGGGGGACTCGGGAGGGTTAGGTACATGGAAGCCAAGAATGAATCACAGAGTGGGGCAGTGGAGGCATCAGAGGCTGCAGAGGTCAAAGCCAAACAAAGCCTGACAAAGGGCCAGTGGATGTGGCCATGAACAGATCATCTGTTATCTCCACAAAGGGGGTGAGTGACTCATGGCTGGATTACATCACCTTGGATAAAATTAATACCAAGTTTCCTGATAGTACTTGCTAAGATGCACTGAGAATTGGCTGCTCACTCACCCTAACTCTTCTGAAGTTCTTAAATTCACAAGCGTGCTCATCTCCTTTGAGTACCGTGTTTGGGGATATTCGATCACACTGTGAACCCCGAGTTTGCATTTGTGTTAATTACATAAAGTTAACCTTGGGTCAGGTGGCTGAGTTAGCAACTAGTTGACAGAAAGTAATCGTAGAGCATCAGAGGACATCTGGAAGAGAGAGAGAGAGACGCACCGGAAGTAGTATGGAGGGGTTAGAGTGGTGAGGCTTTTTTTGTTTGGTGGAGCGGAAGGACACTCTTTGGGAGATGCCAGCAAGGAGAGAAGGTTAACTAGTGCTGCTCATCCTCTCTGGGGTAACAGGTTTTCACCCCAGCCTTTGAATCTAGAGTCTTATTTGTAAATAGAATGATAGAGATTCAGTTAAAGCTACCTTTAGTGACAGCAACAGAGCCGGTGCCTGTGGGAACAGAATTCCCGCCCGGCTGTGGCCTGAGCAGCCAGGCTGCAGCCTGAGAAGCTGGCCGGTAACTGCGGAGTCACAATTGTGGCTGAAATAGCAGTAGATTAAGGCTAAAGTTAAAACAACAGTACTGCAGTGGAAAACTGAAATGTGCCCCATCCGCAGGGTGGCCATGTTTCTGTTACCCAAGCCCTACCTTTGTGACACTCAGAAAACCAGCTGCTCCCATTCACTCCATGCACAGGCAAGGGATGACAGTTAATCTTGTCAGTTTGACAACATTTAGAATCAACTAGAGGATAAAACTCTCTCTCTCTCTCTCTCTCTCTCTCTCTCTCTCTCTCTCTCTCTCTCTCTCTGTGTGTGTGTGTGTGTGTGTGTGTGTGTGCGTGTGTGTGTGTGTGTGTGTGTGTGTGTGTGTGTGTGTAAGCATATTCCCACAGAGGTTTAACTGAAGTGGGAGACCCCCACCTTGAATGTGGGTGACATCACCCTATGGACTGAGATTCTAGGATGGATAGAAAGAGAAGTCATGAGTGCCAGCGTTCATCTTGGTGCTTCTTGACCATGGACTCGGTGGGATCAGTCACCTCATGCCCCCATTGTCACACCTCCCCCCCTGTGATGGACTCTATCCCTGCAAACCAGGAAGCAAAGGAAACACATCAAAGCCATCCTTCCTTTAGATGCCGAAAATTACCACAGTGAGAGAAGCAGCTAATAGAGCAGGGCTTCTGTCGTGCACACACCCACACAGTTATATCCATTTCTAATCTGATTTTATAGCTCAAAATGTATGTGTGTTCATGCTTAGAGAGATCTCCATAAGCCAATGATAAAAAATACTATAGACCTACAAACTTCTGAGTAAGATCTTGCTACTGGAGAGAGAACTCAAAATAAGGACCCTAGAGAGATATTCCCACACCAAGAGTCCCTGCTGCTCTTGCACAGACCTTGAGTTCAGTTTCCAACACTCATATCAGGAGGCTCACAACTGCCTGAAACTCCAGCTCCAGGGAATCTGAAGCCCTCTTCTGGCCTCTGTGGGCACGCACACACACACACACACACACACACACACACACACACACACACACACACACACAAAAAAAAAAAAATATTTTTTTTAAAAAAAAAGCTTAAAATAATAAGGACCTTGATGTTGTCTGAAGTATTTTGATTCAGCTGCATCTGTCCCATTGAAAAAACACCAAGGCATTTTGCAAAAAAAAAAAAAAAAAAAAAAAAAAAAAAAAAAAAAAAAAAAAATTCAAATAATAACCACTCCTTGCAAAAGGTGCCAAGTCTAGGAACATGCAGGCCCGGCACCTAACAGGTGCCTGTTGGATATTTCCGGGATAAAAGAAGAATGTGATCCAAAGAAAATGTGAGTTAGAGGAGATTTGAAATAATCGAGATTTTTGTAGCCTTTATTAGTTTTAGGCTTGGTCTTTGTGAATCAGGAAGCTACTATATTTTTATAAAAATTATTTGTAATTAGATTAAATTGGAATAGGATGAGGCTGGTTGCCAAGGTACCGGGAGGAGACGCTAGGAAGGGCATAAGGTGAAACAGAGAGAAGCTTTAGCTAGACTGGTACGAGAGGCGTGAAGAAGGGGGGAATGTGGAGTCGACTTGGGAATAGGAGTCAGTAGGACTTGGCTGTTTGTCCAACTTAGAGGAAGAGACTGGATAGTGAGCGGGAAGCTTGGGAGGCCATGAGACTCTGGAATTGCATTTGGGAATGCTGGGTTTGAGATAACTGTGAAGGGTTTGGTGTGGTGTGGTGGTAGGTTTTTGTGAACTTCTTTCTAGGGATAGAACCCAGGAGGATTCCAGTGCACTGCAGGGTGGTACTTTGATATCCCTGCCAGAAGTCCTGGCAATAGAAGGGAAAGCATCCTCACCCTGGGGAGCTTCTCCCGGAAGCTTCATAGAAACAGGAAGAGCAAGCCCGGAGGACAGCCATGTTTAAAGTGAGGGAGTAAGATGCCTATGCTAAAACTTCAAAGTCAGTGTTCAGAGAGCTGGGTAGAAAAAAATAAGATAGGATCATTTTCTAGGTGGGAAGCTGAAGAGAACCAGACATTTCAAAAGTGTAAAAGTGACTAATTCTTCCCTGAGGCCATCAAGGCACAAGATGGAGACAGGTGGACTGGACTTCCAAAGTTGCAACTGCTGGATGGACTTGGAGAACACATTCCCAGGAGGACAGTGGGAGGAGAAACCAGGTGGGGTGGGTCAAACAGAGTGGGGAGAGAAGTGAGGACCACAGTGCTGATGTGTTTGTTTCTCTGGCTGCCAGGCAGTGGCCAATGTAGACAGTGACGGCTTAACAATGGAGATTAACCTCCTATGTCCTGTGCTGTGTCTCGGGGACCTCGGTCCTCAGTGACAGAAAGATCCATCATGGTAGGCATCCAGAAAGAGAAAATGGGGATCTTGAGTCTCTGAGTCTTCAGAGGCCCAGCATGTGCCAAATCTGTTTCAAATAGCCAGGTTATACGTCAGTCAGTCTGGAAAAATACTAATGACTCCATACTGACAGTAAAGTAGTAATTATTATACAAATAGAGATGGCCATTGATTGTCGATTCTGTGCCCTTTACCATTCTAAATACCCTTTTTCTCCATCTCACTAAATATTACAGATGATGATTAACTTTTCTTTCTTTCTTCTTCCTTCTTCCTTCTCCCTTCTCCCTTCTTCAGCCTTGGTCCCCAGCTGACAGTGCTCTCTTAGGAGATCATGACGTCTTTAAGAGGTGGGCCCTAACTGGGAAGAAGTGGGTCACTTCCGGCAGTTCTGGTCTAAGTTCTCCGTTTCCAGGGCTGCTGAGATGGGAGGAGTCTCAGGTGCAAATCCCTATTTCTTTAAATTCAGCCAAGCCTTCCCTGTGATGACGGACTCTGTCCTCTCAAAACGTGAGCCGAAATAACTCCTTCCTTCCTTAAGCTGCTCCCATCAGATTGGCAGACCCATGAGAAAAGCAGTTAGTTGAGTCTGATTGCTTAGCCCAAGTCAGGTGACACCACCAGACCCCATAACTGCTGCCCGGCCAGCACTTGCTGCCTGGCTACCTAGAAACCAGGCTGCCTTTCTAAACTTGTTCAGCTTACCTAATTTGATAAGAAACATTGAGACTTGAAAAGCAATTACACAGAATGATTCAAATCGTAAATGAGTTAATACATCTGCGTGCTTGTGGTTCCAGACACACAGAGAGCCTTGCATGTGTGTTATCCATGATTACTTACTAAAAGGCTCCGGAGAGAAATTGGTCTGCCACCGTCTCCTGTGCTAATCAAACATTCTGAAAAGTAGCAACAATTTCCCTCCCAAGGACAGCTGAATCCCTGCCTCTAGAGGGGAGTTCTCAACTCCAACTTTAGGGAAAGGATGGCATTTCCCGTCTTCGTTTTGACTGTCTTCGTAGGAACTGATATTGTTGTAGGCAAGGACAAAGGTACAAATGCAGACATTTGACTCAGCTTCGAGCTGTCTGGTAGCATCATAGGGGGCCCTTGGAGTCTTATCTTTTTTTAAAAAGCCAGAACAACTAAAAACCGTATACCCCTCCAAGGCCATGGCCCCCGAGTCTGAGATTAACATGATCCCAGTTTAATCTCAGTTGTCATGGAACTCAAGAAGGGTGGATGCTTTGAGCATCTGTGTGTTCGCCTGCATTCACTTGGGGGTTCTTTCTAACAAAGCCCGATGTCTTATCCTGCTCCTGAAAATGCAAGCCTGTCTCAACGTGACAGAATTGAAGTCTAATGTGGAGTTTGCACCTGTGTGTGTGAGAGAGAGACTGTGACCAGAAAACTGTGCCCGGCTGCACCAAAGCAAGCAGAAGTGTCTGCCTCTAACATGCACCAGCCACGTCATCTCACCAGGTGTGTTAGACAGAGTTTGTTCAGCGAGCCACACCCTTGTACACCCGACGACCCTTTAACCTAATCTCATTTTCAGGGAGCCCTCCCCCTACTACTTCAGTAGCTCAGCTGCAGCCTTCCCACACCCAATTCCACCACGGGGCGTTTCCCAGCTCAGGGCCTGCCATGATATTTCTGTCTTTTCTTAAACATCTGCCTAATATAAAATGATGCTACTGTTTTTACTGGATTCCATCTTTATGTTTTCCCCCATGTACTGGAGAACATTCAGTATGCTTACATGTGAAGGCCAGAGAGCAACCTCAGCTGTCTTCCTCAGGCTTTATCTAAACTGTTTTAGGAGACGCAGACCCTCTCTTGATCTGGGATTCACCAGCTAAGTGAAGCTGGCTGGCTGCAGGGCACAGGGATCTGCCCGACTCTGCCTCCTCAGCTGGGATTGCAAACGCACACCACCATGCTTGGCTTTTCACATGGGCGCCAAGGAACTGAACTTGGGTCTTTGTGCTTTTTTGTTCAGTAAGCATTTTACCCGCTGAGCCCTCCCCTCAGCCCTGGGGCTCTTTCTTTTGCAGTCTTCATTACTGACATGAACACTGTATTCCTATCCACACTTTCCCTGCAAGCTTCTGTGGTTATCTCACTCACACTGGAAAAGCACGGTCCACTTCTGAGCACCCGTGTGCCTTACAGCAGAACTGATTGGAAATAAATATAAAGCAAATAAAATCCTTACCCATTATTCCACAAATCGGAGGTAGACTCAGAGATGAGTAAGTTACCAGTGCTCACTCAACATGAGCTGCTCCTTCACCCTACTCTTATAAATGGCTTCAGAACACTGAATTGGACAGTCATACCAGCCAGCTTCAACAGCACACACTCAGGAGATTTCTGGAAAAGCCCTGTTCACAATGGTCCACACACACACTTGAATGCCCTATGTATTTTTTTTAAATCACAGAGGTGATTCCCTTTGTACATACTAACAAAGCCTCATCCTGCTCACACGTTAATAAATTTTTCTCATTTGTGTGGGCTGCTGAATAGAGCCAGTGAACTGTTCTACTCGGCGGGTGGTGGGGCTGTAATGAAGAAGCCTTCTGATTAAGTAGACTTCCAGGCTCTTATCGTCCTCGCTGAATGGGAGTTGCCATTAGTAGTAAAAGTAATTACCTGTGTAGAACACGCTGATTGCATCAAGTACCCACTACACGGCCATGGAGGGAGGCGTCGCTGTTTCATGGCATCTTAAGGGAGCTTCATTTGGTGTCAATTTCACATTTTAAGTGAAGGTGCATTATTTTGGGAAAACATGGTGCTAACTGGATGAACTAGTCTTTCAAGTCTCTCAAAAGATGTCCTGAGCCCTGGGCAGCTCTCTTGCAAGTGGCCTCTCTTCAACACAGAGCCACGAAGGACACCGCACACTCTGGGGATGATAAGCACTCTAAACGTTGAAGAATCTATTTGGTGAGAGTTGATTAGACGTGGGTGGAAACCTGTGCTTCCGTCTCTGAAATCACTAAGTCCATTACGTGAAACTGGCTGGGTACTTAAAGCAGTAATTCCTAAGAAATTGTCTGTGCCAAATCTCGTTAAATGCCGTATCACATAGTTTCACTAAACTTGAAATTCTTCTCTGATAGGAATATTGAGAAGCAGAGCAGTCGTGATCACAGATCTGACACTCAGTGCTGTTCATTCCCAGCACGGAGAGGGGGAAGTGGACACTGAGTCCCACCCCTAACCAGGAAGCGATGCACAATTGCTACAGAGGAATTCTTCCACATTTGCATTGACAAGGAGGCTCCAGCAAAGATGCATCTAAGTAACTTGTGTGTCTGCCGGCCTTCTCTTAAAAGCACTATCACTACGGGGATTACCAATGTGATTTTTGCATGAGTAGCCCCAAAGGTGACATTCTCTAGGTGGAGAGTAAGATTATTTTTAAGGTTAGCATTGTTATTTAGGCTTCTGAATCATTTCCATAATCACAGGTCGACAGAAAAGTATTTTGGAGCTTCCTTCCGTGTTGAGTGGTCCATCAGATGAGAGCTGGGCATCCCTCCTCACCATGCCCGTCTCCTTGCTGTGGCTACCTGGTTTAGAAAGCAGGAAGAGGGTAGGGAAGAGAAGAATGTCAAAGCTCTGCAGACAGGACCAGATTTTGTTCCTGGACACCTCCAGGAGGGCGTGGGGAATCAAGACAGGGTGTTATACTGTCTCTCAGGCTAGCCTTGAACCCTTGGTAATTCTCCCATTCCAACCTTCAGAGTTCTGAGCCATTATACACATTTTATAAGAAGGAAATCTAATAAAATCCTGCAGTTAGCACTAGAAACCTTGAAGAAAAGAGACAAGGGGTTAAAATCTGATGTCGCTTTTTGCAGTTTTTCTTACCATCTGAAATTTTTAACTTCAAGAATTTATAGCCTTTTCTAAAAAACAAAAACAAACCAACAAAAACCCAACCCAACCTTTCTTCCTTTAATGTCATTTCATTTATCTCGGGTAAAATCAGAAGGCTTCTTTATTGTCACTTTGTTCTCTAGAATTCTCTGATTTTTAAAAAAAATCCTCTAAAATATTATTAAAAATTAAATAAGATAATATTGCCAAGGTATTTTTCATAAAGCTTTCCACAGAATAAACATTAATCAAATTTACCGTGAGTAATCCCCCTTGCCTCCCTAGCTGCACAGATCTAGAGCCCAGAGAAAACGAAACAAGCACACAGTAATTACTGGAAGTTTTCATTTCCTTCCTTCTTGGTAATTTTAGGCTTCGGAATCACACAAGTCGTTGTTTATAAATTGGTTCAATTGCCCTGTGATGAATTGCAAGGAAGATTTGGAATTATTTGTGTGTTAAAAGTTATACTACATTAAGGAGTATCTGGAGGGCTGGTGTGGTGGCTTGGTGGGTAAAGGGGCTTGTGGCCATGACTGACGACCCGAGTTCAATCCCTAGAAACCATGGAAAGGTGAAAAGAGAGAACGGACTCCCAAAGGAAGGTTGTCCTCTGACCTCCACATGTGCAGCATTTTCTCTGAGACTTGGAGTCCTCACTCAGCCTGGCTTCAACACCCTGCGAGGATGTGTTCCGATCTCTCAGTTATCTCGGGGCGGGGGGGGGGGGGGGGGGGGGAGCAGGCTGACTGTCCACGGCAGGTCCCAAACAAGGCTGTGTGGGTTGTAAGGAAATACAGACCTTTGGGAAGGAAGTACTGGACAGGTAACAGTGGAGAGAGCACCAAACCCTCCCAGCACAAGTCATGGTGGATGTCAATGAGGGACGGTCCGGGTGGCACACTGGTCAGTTAGTGCTGATTGGAGGGATTTTCTGACAAAAACGACATGTTTTGTGGTAAATAATGACCTCTTCCTGGGAGCCCACCCTGCCTGCAGGAGTACAGGACTGTTGCTGTATCTAGGCAGTGGCGCTTATTAGGTACCCACTCTTCACAATGTCGAGTTAACTGGACACCTCCAAACCTTTGTACCTGTTGTGGCCTCACATGTGAGCACCTCATCCGATCTCCTTCCAGTTCTGGAGATCTCAACATAAGCCAAAGAAGCAAATAAACATCCCTAGTCAAGATCCGCCAGTCAGAGGAGCAGGGGAGAGAGTAAAAAACAAACAGAGAAGCCGTGACCATGGAAAGGACGAAGCAGAGAATACAAGATGGCAGAGGAAGAGTCAGGGGTAATGGCAGAGGCTTCAGGGCTGGATCAAACGGCTGGGAGGGTGCTCCTGGGAAATAGACCAATGATGAAGCAGGCCCTGCTGGAGGAAGTCTTGATGATTATCTTCTCAGAGCTGGGCCTCATGCCTTTGGCTGAAAAAACAGACTGTCGTGAATGGATAGACTAGGGGTCAGGTGGAGAAGGAAAATGCTTTTGTCCAGGATGCCAAGCTTTTTTCCAAGGAGAAAGTGGCCATGCTAAGGGATATTCCAAGCAGAATCTTCACATCCCAGACCAAAACCTACACATGTCCTCATCCCTGCAGTTTTCCAAACAGATCTTCTTGTGTAGCAAGCCGTGCACACAGTCAGTCGCTCCCGTCTGCACAGTCCTGTATGAAATTCCAGTCTTGGATCTTGGTCCCAGACACTGATGCCTTTGTTCTGATCACCATTTTTGGCAGAACACAGAGCTCTTGGTGCAAGGGCCTCCGTTCTTAGGTACAGACAGACACTTATGAAGCATTCAGATCAAAGCAGAGCAACAGCTGTGTGCATGGCTTCCAGAACAGGCCTTCTGGTTGCCGTCTGTGTCGCTTAGAGAACAGGGCAGGGACCGGCAAGGAGTTGGAGACCTCACCTTTTGTGTTTTATGTTTTTTTTTTTATGGCTTCTTCCAACTACTTAGAGAAAAGCAGTAGATCTATTGGTTCAATGATTGACAGAACTCAAATAATGTTCACAGGAAGCTAGCAGGCTGGCTTTGTACCCCTGTCTCCTCTAGCTAGCTGGAATCTGGTGGCATTTGGCTATACCTGTTGTTTTGCTAACAGGACATCTTGGTGGCTTTTGACTGGTACTCCAGTAATCAGGATAAAATGTAATTGTCTCCTTCGGGCCTTTCCCCAAACTCTTCCCTCCATCCTTCAAACTCCATCCAACTCCACCCTCTCTGGAAGCATTCCAACACCCTACATCATCAGATGGAGTCTGTTCCCAGCTGTGGCTCGAACCTCTGTCTTTCCTACTGCAGGGGCCTCTGCTGGAAGGCAGGCACCAGGTCTAACTCTAGGTCTCTGAAGAAGCTTTTGTTGGGAACGTACTATGTGCCAGGAGCTGGATCAGACTCTGGGAGGTTAGCCGCAAACAGAGCATGCCCAGGTCTGCCCTTGAGGAGCTGCAGGCTCCCCAGTTATACTGTCACTAAAGAAGTCAGGACACCAAGAAGGGGCAGAGACCAGTTTTGTTGAGAGCTATGAAGGGTAAAGTTCAGGCCCTAGAAGGGGCCTGTGGGTTTGTTTCCTGAAGGCCTAGCGAAGAACTGGCACAAGAACAAGACACTTTTACAGAGAAGAAAAAAGGCTCTCAAGCCTTCGCTTCACAAGCATAAGGACCCTGCCTTGGTCCCAGCATGCACTGAGGGAGCCCGGCGTTGTGGTGCACACTTGTGATCCCAGAGTTGGGGAGGCAGAGGCAGGCCAGTGAGCCTAGCCTACTTGGTCAGCTCCAGGCCAACCAGAGACTGTCTCAAAATAAAAGCTAGACCTGAGGAATGAAACTTGAAGGTGACCTCCAGTTTCCACCTGTCTGTGTGCGTGCACACCCCACTCATGCACCCTGCACACGCATATATACAGACAAATAAAAATAAAGAAAAGAGCAGCCCTCAGTGGGTGTGTGAGTGGGTAGAGGGATGTCAACCCTGGGTGGAACTCTCCCTGGTCCTTGAGTGTAAAGTTGCTGAAGCCTTTGTTCTGTGGGACTGAGAACCTCACCCACAAAGTCCAAGTCAGTAACTAAATTGAAAACTGTAAAGCTTTCTATCCAAATGGAGGTTTTACGACTTCCAGAAACCTGTAACATCCCTCGCCCCTGTGGGGATTCCACTGTGGATTGATGCATGGCAGTTTTTCAATGTCTGATTTATTCCTGGCAATCGTTTACTTTCTATAATCCACTGAAGGGTCTGTCTGAGAAGGAGAGCATTTTGAAAACTCCAAGGCTAGTGGCTCTTACCTGGGATGGCACCCAGCAACTCAGAGAGACCCCTGCTGTCACCACTAGGGTCCCTGCTCTGCTCAGGCAATGTCCTAATTCAGTATGTAATAGGATTAGGAGTCAGGACATAAGGCTAGCCATGGAGCAGCTGCTGTAACGCCACACCTGGCTTGCGAGGGCAGAGCTATGAATACACATCATACAGACAGCTCCTGCTTTTCTGTGAGAGAGGGCGACTCTGTGGTGGCCTCTCACGGTCTCTGTCTTGCCCCTGGCACTCTACAGTCCACTGAGCTCCTCTATGAAAGCTGTAAAATCTCCCTATTATGTTCAACAGGGTGTCAGCTGAGAGGTGCGGCTTACAAGCTCATGTCCAGTGGGCCAAAGTGTCTAAATTAAATGTTAGCTCATAAAACATGCGTGGCACATCCATGGGGCTCAAGGAAAGCTGACCCAACATGGAGCGAAAAAATACAGTAAGTGCATGGCTTAACCCTGTAGTGGCAGTTGGAAGAATATTGGGTTTGGGGTTTCTGTTTGTTTGTTTTTGTTTTTTCCCTTACCTTTTAAGCAGATAAACAAATAGAAAAGGAAATTCATTTTGTTTCCCTAAAAATGATATATCTAGGTTTTTTTTCTAAGACTTTTGAGGCTTTTTTAGTTTCCAAAAAGAGTGGATGGAATGCCCACAATGCACAGTGCACCGTGCTAAGCCTTGAAGATAAAATGGTGATGGGAAGGGTGCATGAACACTGCTCAGTTGGTCCAAGGCTCATATGGCATTGGTGAGGCCCTGGATTTGATTCCCAGCACCACCCAAAAAAGTGTGCTTGTGTGTGATTGTTATCCAAGCACTTGGGAGGTAGAAGCAGAAGAATCAGCAGTCCAAGGGAAGATTCCACTAGGTAGGGAGTTTGAGACCAGCCTCAGCTACATGAAATCCAGCCTCAAAAAAAAGTGACTAAAGAAAGCTTCTCTCTTGAGGAATCCACAGCCCAGCTGGGGAGACTGATGTTAAGCACATAAGCAAATAACTATGATTTCCAGAATCCTAATAGCTACCCAGATTGTTTTTGAAACCAGATCATAGGATGCAGGGCTACATGAGAACTCTCAGGTAAGTTGGCATTTTAGATGAGTCCCAAAGGGTGAGAACTGTCCACATCTGGGCCAAAGAGAAAACCTCATCAGTAACAGGAGGCAGCCTGGGGCAACGCTGAGAAGTTAGTGAGAAGAATGGGGGAAACCAGAGGGCTGGAGACAGAGGTGCAGACGCCTGAAGTCTGGTGTTGGCAGCAAGAGATTTCCTCCAAATGAGTGATCTTACACAATGAAATTTGAACATGGACTTCAGCCTGAGTCGGGGGGTGTCAATACTTCATATGATGGAGGTACCTCATTTCCACAACTTCGTAACTGACCAGCCGAGGCTCGAGGAGGGCAGCGCCAAGGGATGTCTGGAGGTAGTTTCCAGAGCATGCTCACAACAGCTGTCCTTTCTTAGATCTGCAGAATAAACAAAGGTCAACGGATCCTCTGCTTCCAGGCCGGAAGTCACTGGTGTATTTATTCCCTGTGAGTTTCCAGGCTGTGCAGACTCTCTCCAGCCCTGATCCACTTCCCTTTCCTGGTATACATTAAGCATGCCATGTTTCCATATCACAAAACACACACACTTGATGCCACTTAATATTTAATTCAAATAAAATATTTGTTGTATCAAATAAAACGTTTACAGGCATAAATCTGTATATTCCCTAAGGAGAAGGCTTAGAAACCACGTGACTTCATGCTAGTGCACAGTGGCATTTGAAGAAGTACACAGATAAACCTCTGAATAATTTAATTGTTGTGTATTTACCTTAATGTGTGATATTTATATAAAATGAAGGCCACATCACAATAGCAATTTTGTGGCTGTAATGGCTGATTTTTTTTTTAACTATCAGTTGTGGCATAAAACTTATTGTTTAAACACAGCTGTTTATGGGCTGGAGAGATGGGTTAATGGTTAAGGACACTGGCTGTTTTTTCAGAGGACCCAAGTTGGGTTCCCAGCACCCACCTCAGGCAGTTCACAGCCACCTCTAACTTTAGCTCTAGGGCTCTGACACCCTCTTCAGGCTTCTGTGGACACGTGCACCTGCATGCACACACACAGACAGACATACACTGAGTCACATGTACATACACATAAATAAGTATGCAGTTACATGCATTTCAAAAGTGAGCTTATGGAAAGCAAAGATTAGAAGACATCAGCTATTCCTATATGGGCAAACTAATGAAGGCAGGACAGATCCACTGAGACTTACCCACGAGGTGGGAGCCCTTGAACAATGCCTGTTGCCATTAGCTTGTATTTCCAGCTCAATTTTTGCCTCTGACATGAGTTTCCCAGTGTCAAGCAAAGCCAGCGACCCAGAGGCTTTGCACAATGATGGTTTAAATGTTTTTGTTTTATTAATTTACCTGCTCCTTGCCCACCACGGGAGGGCCCTTGACATCAAGTCTTATTTTACATGGAGGAACCTCAGTTGACTTGTAAGCCAGCCTCTCTACCATTCTACGTTGTCACATTCCATCAGGCTGTATAAACCGAGTCCAGCAAATGTCAGCCAGAATCCAAAGCCGGAATCCTCTCTCCGTCTTCACCCTAGCTACCAGATGGTGTTTCATCAGTCAAGTTGAGTCTCCCAGTGTTCCTTGTTGAGTCTCATCTGTTTGACAAAGTGTGTGGGTTGTTAGGCTATTTTTCCCTCCTGACAGCCTAACAAACAAGCCTTCACCTGGGGGAATAAATGCTAGCCACAGGAGGAGAGACACTGTGTCCCTGGTAGGATGCTCATGTCACATGCTGTGTCATCAGCTCCTTCTGAAGCCCTCCTCAGAAACATTCTCCTCCGTCTTGTCATCTGGACGTGTCTCTGTCATTTTCAAAATTATTTCTGAAGTCTCGCGTTAAGATGATATGTCCCATGAAAAGTAAGTGAGGAAGGATCTGAGGAGCCATGGCCAAAATGACAGCCTGGGACAGGGACACTGATGGTGAGGTCTCTCTGTCACAGAGTGTTTTTCTGGGGACATCCTCCTACCAGAACAGGACCTCCTGGCTTAGTCCAGGGACTAGCAATGTTTCTCTGAAGAGGGCCAGGGAGTCTGCAGGTCATCCATCTCTGTAGTAGTGCCTTGGTAGGAACGAAGCTACAGACTGTGTGAACAAATGGCTTTTTCCAGTAAACCTTTATTTACAAAGCAAGTGGTGGGCTATGTTCGGCCCAGGGTGGTTCACCAATGCTCAGCCTAGAAGGTGGGAGTTTAACCCTTGGAATCAAACAGATCTGAGCCATACCCTGGTTCTTATAGATGCCTGCTGTGGGATCCTGAGCAAAATTCAGCAAATCCAGCCTGTCTTACTCATAATTGAAATCGCAGAGCTTTGCATGCACTGAATAAAAGGGTAACTGACTCCAGGATTCAGGATTCATTATCTTAATTATCTTCACAATTAAAACTAAAGAGTCAATCAGGTCTCATCAGACTTTAACCAGTTTCACATTACTTCAGCATTTTCATCATATTGATATTGCACATATATGTGCATATATATGTATATATGTGCACACACATATATAATCACTTGCTTTCTTTCTTACTTGGTTTTCTGTTAAGTTATGAATTGATCATATGGCAGCCTTTGGCCTTTTGCTTGTCTTTGTAAATAAAGTTTTATAGAAACACAGTCATACCTACTTATCCCTGCATTATTTACGGATGCTTCAATCTTACAAGAGCAGAGGGGAATTTGAGTAGTCAGAGGTTTGTGCCCCATGGTCCTTTACAGAAGATATTTGCTTACCCCCATGCTGAGCAAGAAAAACCATTAAACCCCATATTTGATGTGTTAGTTATGCTTCTTTAATTTTTGCTCAGACATCTCCTGAGAACATCTCACCTTCCCCTTCCAGCCTGTGAGCTACTGTTTAGGGATCATAGTGGTTGTTATAGTGACCTTCCAACATCAGTGATACTCTGTACCAGGTCATGAAAGACCAAAGTGGGGGTCCCCAACTTAGTGTGAACTACTGTTTTCCCTCAGGTTATCCTTGGTGGCTGTTCCTTCTTCAAAGTGGCCTCCCTACATGAAGTTTACCCCAGAGTAAATTCACCCCGCCCCACTCTGCCCAGCTTCCTACCACACTCTTGCTAACCTTCTATACAAGTCTGCTGAGAGTCTAATGTGAGCATCTGCAATGGGGATATCATTATAATAGGTGTCAAAAATGCCACTGCTCTCCCAGAACACCCCGATCTTGACAAGACAGATGAAGCCTACAGCTTTCTGTTTGTACTTAAGCTCCCAGAAGCCAGGACTGCTGGCATTTTCTCACATTGTAAGTAGCCGGTGGCTGTTCCTTTAGATATCCATTTGTCAGGAAGATTCTGCCTTCCAGAATTTTCCCCAAGATTTTCACGCTGCAGTGTGAAATCTCTTGTAGGGAATGGAAACGAATGTGCTGCTATCTTTTGGCTTTGATGTTTTACATGAGAACCATCATTATTGTAGCTTCCATGGTAAAGTATGTCAATTGGGCCTTTCCACTGAGAGTGAGCTGCAAACCCCAGAACAGCATGGCTTGAGCAACTGGCGATTTATTGCCAATTAACTAAAGCATTCAGGACAAGCTGGCTTCAAGTATTGCTGGTTCGAGGCATCAGGTCACAATTTGCAAAGGCTCATTCTCACGTCTCTGGTCCACGTCCACAATGCTGGCTCCATCCCATGTTGCTTCATGGTGGCCAGGTGACCTGCTCTCTGTCCTCTCAGCGCTCTGTCCAGCCTCAGCAAGCTGCACAGACCCGGATACTTTAGCCAATGTCTCATGACCTACGATTGGGTATGCCAGCGGCCAGGCCGACTTTAGCCAGAGAAACTGAATGCTCTGATGAGCTAAATATAGGGCATGTCACCCAGAGACCTGAGGTGCAACTAGTTTGCTCGCCTCGAGTTGTGTGAGTGACAACAGGGGCTCCTAAAGCCAGATCAGAAGGAGTCAGAAGCACAGCGAATGAATGACAGGGGGAAACAGCAAACTTCTCCTATAGAAACAACCAGCTGTTCGCCAGGCGGCTTTTTTCCTTTGCTTCCCATGGCAGACTTTCCCAGCAATAGTGCTCGGCATATTTGGGGGCAGATCGTCCTTTGTCGTGTGGCCATCCAGTGAACTGTCAAATCTTGAGCAGCATGGCTGGCCCCTCCTGTTAGACGGCAGGAGCAGCCACTCCCTGCCTCCCTGTCCCTACAGCCTCTCCCCTGCGCATCACAGCTGTTGAGCTGAAAACCATCACTGTCTAATGCTTACATGTTGGGAGTGGTGGGCAGAGGGTCAGGACACTGCCCATTACTCACCAGGGAAAGGATACTGAAGGGAAAGAGTGGTTCCAGGGCTGAAACTGATGACCCTTCAGCACCTCATTCAAAGTCTTCATTGACTGGTGCCTTCTCCAAGGAGAAGGAAGGTCTTCAGACCCAGAGGGACCCGGCCAAACCCATTGGCATAAGCAAGGTGCCATGTCAAGTTGAAAAAGAGTCCTGGGGTCAGGAGCGTCAAAGCTCGAATCCCATGTGGATGGCAATCTTGGTCTACAATCTCCTGAGATATAAGGACCACGTTAGTGTTAATGCGGGACACATTCATAACTAATGAGAAGAGACAGAAATTCTCATTTTTTGTATTGTTGTGATTACAGACATCGCTAGCCAGGATCCCCAACCTGGACCCACAGATAGCTGGGACCAGATGATAAAGGAGGGTCCGGTGCTCGGTAGGATGTCAGGCTGCATTCCTAGCGCTGTGCTTTTCATGTCAGCAACAGGGTCGAAGGAGATGCTCAAAAGTGTTTCCAGGGCTGGTGAGATGACTCGGGGGCAAAAATGCAGGCTGTGTGAGCATGAAGGCCGGAGTTTGGATCCCCAGACTCACATGGTAATCTGTGTCCATAATCCCAGTACTCCTATGGAGGGGGGGGGGGGGGGAACGGTCAGAATTCTTCAGAGCTCACGGCCACACAGGAATGACGTAAGCAGCAGTGAACAAACAAAGAGACCCTGTCTCAAACCTAGTGACAGGGAGGTCAGATACCTGAGGTTGACCTCTGTCCTCCATACCCATGCCATGATGTGCACACACGGTTCGGTGGGGAGGGAGGTTTTTTAAAGTGTCTCTAGACATCATCAAATGTTTCTTGGGGAAGGGATGTCTACAACGATAGAGAGGTGGGGGACAAAAATCAACCCCCTGAAGCCCACTGATTTAAACATTCCAGGGACAGCATGCCCACTGGGGCAGAATAATAATTATATTGCTGTAACCTATTTCCCACGACAGACCCCATGACTGACCCGGTAAAAAAAGAAGGGGCTACTTTCAAACCTGTTTAGGAAGAAGTCTGAGGCCCCCCCAGGCCTGACCCAGTAGATGATGGTATTAACAGCTCCTATTTCCTGGTACACAGGGAGATGGAGAAGGCATGCCTGTCTCTTCTGGTCTTTAACCCTCAGTCCAGAAATGCTGCCTGCAGGCTTTCAGACCAGACCGCCCCTGTTTCCAGCTCCAGTCTTGCCCGGGGGATCCATGAAGTCTGTCCAGTTAGTTGCTTACAATGTGTCCTCCTGTCTGGCTACCAGGTGGGAAATCATCGCTCTGAAGCTCTGTTCTCATGTTGTAATGAAAACGCTTGTTACATTTAATGAAAAACATAGACCAGACCATGAATCCTGTGGCCTTTCAGACATATGTGCACAGCTGTGCAGAAACACTGAAGTGCTGGGGATGGAAGAGTCCTTCATTTTCCCATGATTGCCTGACACTGAGGTTCCTGGGAGGTCAGAAGAATGTTACCTCGAATTTAAAGTCTGGTAACGTCAGTTTCCAGCTTTAGCCATCTCGGGCCAGTAAATGACTGAGACTAAGAGCTTACTTGGTACACAGAGCCACAGTGAGCCCAGGGGCCAATAGCAACGTTGTGTTTTAAATGTGAGATGTCCTGCATGGGCTCAGATGTGCATACCCTTGGTCACTAGGTGATGTCACTGTTTTGGGAGGTGGTGGACCGTCTAGAAGGTGAAGTTTGACTGGAAGAGGTAGGCCTTAATAGCCCAGGCCCACTTCTTGTCTGCTCTGTTTCCTGACTGAGGATTCAGTGTGAAGAGCATAAGCACATGGCACATGGCATGCCTTCCTCACTGTGGCGAATTGTGTCTCCCCCTTAAAATGTTTTCATACAATATATTTTGGTCATGGTCCTACCTCCCCTCAACTCTTCCCATATCTCCTACCCATCCACTTAATGTTCTCTTAATTTTTTTTTTTTTAGAAAGGAGTCCCTTTGGGGTTGGCCAACTACTCCCAAGCATGAGGTCTAGCATGAGGTGTGGCTGATATACCCAGTGCCACTCCACTGAGGAACACTCATTTTTCTCTCTTCCAACAGGTACCAATTGCAAATAGCTTCTTGGTTCAGGGTTTGACTTTGACACCCACTTCCCTTTCTCAGTACTGGGATTTTGTCTGGTTTGAATGTGTGAGGGTCTTGTGTGCCCTCACAGCCTCTGTGAGTTTCAGCTCTGTTGTGTTTAAAAAACACAGTTTCCTTGGAATGGTTCACCACCTGTGGCTCTTCCAGCCTTTCCACCTCCTCCTCCCCACGGATCACTGACTATATCCTTTAGTAAATGTAAGCCAAAATAAATATTTCCTCTGTTAAAAAATAATAATTTGGAGTCCTACAAATCTAAATGACTACATGGGACCATGGGACTAGCACGTGTGGAACTCACTAACTCACTAAGCTGTAGACTAGAGACCCTGTGATCTGTGCCCTAGCTACTAAGTTTGGTGAGTTTACAAATCGTTTAACACAAAAGAAACACTCAAAATGTATGATTATCATATGTAACAAATTTACAGGATTCAAAGCCTGTAATTTCCTTCCATTCTTCATTCATTATTCAACTGTTTTATTTAGTACCTACTTTTTCTACTGTGTTAGCAATTTGTAATTCAACCACAAAATGAGCGGTCTCACACTGTTTTCAAGTTAATAAAAGTGTAAATGACTAATGTGTAGAAAAGACAACTTCTTTGCCCCACTGGAATCTGGCTCATGACATAGCTCAACAGAAACAAACTGTCTCCAGTTAGTTAACCACCTCAAAAATCCGGTAGAAATTCAGGGGACAGGACTTCCTTATTTGTTCCTTCCATGTATCTAGAACAGTCAATTGTCATATTTCGATTCTCAAAAAAAGTGAAGTTTCCAGGCAGGATAGTGACAAGTAAGTTTAAGAGAATTTATTATAGGCTTCTCCCTTATCTATCCCAAGAGTCCTTTGATTTGTGTGGTTTATCCTACAGTGCAAGAATGGGGGTTGTTAGATGGATGGGGAATGCAGTTCCAAGGCCAAGGTTGTGGTTTGCTGTGTCCTTGGATGGTTACAATTCTCTCTTAATATATTTTCTTACCTTTAGGGTTCAGCATGATTTAATTGCCAAGAAAGCTCTGCCTATATATGCTGGGACCACTTCCAAATGCCACCTTGTGGTCCTACAAATAATTTAGTTTCAACGGAAAAAGGAAGGTGACCCACCCTCCCCGTTGACAAAATACCAGCAGGGAGAGAGAAGCACCTGATGAGTGCACTTGGGTCCTGTGAGGAAGGGCAAGGTGTGGGCTACAAAGCCGCTTCCCACTAAAGTGTGGTTTTCACGGGCTTTTCTAGGAAGCTCTCAGCTCCCAGCTGAACCCTGAAAACGCTGAACCTGGCTACTACCCCCAATGCCTGTAGCAGTCATTTGCAGTGCTCTTACATTAGATACAGTTCCAGGTTCCAACTGGAGCTTGACCTCCTCCGAGACACCATCCAATAGTCTCTCACTCCAAAATAGGATTGTCACGAGTTCATGGTTTAATTTCTTTCCAGTTTTTTTTTTCATTTTTTTCTATTTTATTCCATCCCTCTCCCTGCTAGTCTATAGATACCACAATGGAAAGGATCGGCCTCCAAGAATGCAGAAGAAAGCCACAGTTTGCTTGGTGGCTGAGGGTGTCCTCAAGGCCCAGTGCTGGGCTCAGACCACTGTGGAGTGTGGCTGGCTTTGGGGAATGAAGGAAGCCTATGCTGCCACTAGCTTGGACACTCATGGAGATGTGTTTACTTGCCTGAGACCCCACAGAGAGTAGATGATCCAACCTGGCATGCAGGCATGGAGTCTGATATCTGCTCCTGCCCTGCTAACTTGCAATCTCTTGGTTTTCATGTCTAAAGTAGGAAGGGCCTTTGCCTTCCCATTTTCTGATCCATCGCCAGGTGGTCCCGACCCACCTGTCATTTTGCCAAAGTCTAAATGCCATGCCAGTCTCAGTTTTCTCTCCCTGCTAACATTCAGAGCTCATGTTGCATTAAATGGTTAAAGAGAAAAGAAAAAAGCCTGAATGCATGTCATTAAACTTGTCAATGACAGAGTCGCGTTAGTATTAGGAAATTCTAGCATGGGATAATGCTTTTTGGCAGGATCTCGTCTGAGCAGGAAGCCTGCACTGGAGAAGGTATGCAACCAGAGAGCGAGGGGCATCTGTTTGTTGTCAGTTCCTCTGACAGCCAGGATGGTTTGTTTGTGTCAGCCTTCCCTGGGATGGTAATTGTGAGCTCACAGGAGGGTCAGAGTCCACCAGACCTTTCTGCCTGCTCAGGGGCCCACCCCAGGCCTCTTCTCTCCTGCCCCCTGGTCCCCTCTAAATTAAATCACATTCCACTGCCTGTTATTGGATAATGTCTGGACAAAATACTCTTGCACACACTCCTTGCTTAAGGCGAAGTGACTGGAACAGAGTGCTGCTGGCTAGGAGCCATGGACTAATTGCTTTATGCCCATTTCCCCTCGCCAGAGGCACACCCAGCATTGACAAATCCATGGCTGTTTCCCAAGTTTTCAGGTCTCTGAAACAATCAGTGCAATATTCATTGGGGTGGGGGAACAGTCTAGATGGGGTGGAAGGAGAAGCTAATTCTCCATAGGCCTTGGCACCTTCAACTTACGCTGTTTATCTCCCGTTATTTTGATCGTAGTGATCTGGGTTTTTAATTTCCTGTAATCCAGAAAGGAATGTTGTTCTCTTCCTTAAGGACATCTGTGGGATCTGTCTTTCATGTTCCAGAAGAATCTTAACAGAGATGTTTTTGTCAATGACTGGATGTTTCATTAGAAATCCAGAGATTCCCGTTAACTTGAATTACTTTTGTGGCTCCGATCAACTTTCAGCTTAATAATTCATGATGTTTAATAACCTGTTCATATCATTGCCAAAATTATTGATTTAATAATATTTGGCTGTTAATAATGGAGGAGTGGGGAGGGGTTTCTTATCATTTACGTCAATTTCTGTCTTATTATCTTGCAAATCTTGGAGAGACAATAATCATAAAGACCTTTGATATCTTGTCGTTTTTCTTGGTAGAAGTCAGGAAATAGTTCTGAGTTTTTAAATACGACTTGTCTTCACTTTTATCTTCATACTTTGGAGGCGTGGGCTTTTGTTGTTGTTTTGAGCTACGGTCTCACTATGCAGCCCAAACTGACCTCGAACTTAAAATCCTCCCTCTTCCTCCTCCAAAGTGCTTGCTGGGATCGTAGGCCTGTGCTGCACAACTGCCTGTTATCTGCATTCTTGAGCTTCAAAGGATACAATGAAGACATCCAATTAATCTAACTAGTCCTGATTGAAACACTTCCCAAGAGTTTGGGGAAGTCATACAAACTCAGCCCCCAGTCCTCGCAGTTTCTCTAGCATATTTCAGTGGGCTCTTTCCTCCCCTTTGAAAATCATCTTTAATCGAATCGTATTGTGATCACTTCTGTGCTTCCTTCCCGGAACACACTTTACAGTCTGAAATAAGAATGGAGCTGGAAAACTCATCACGGGTTTGTTTTGGCAAGGTGGAGTTTCAGCTCACTTTCTCCTTGGATCTCCTGCAGAAGTCAGAGCTGTGATGGGGCAGGCAGGAAGCACTGCTTTATCTCATTTGGAAAAGAAAAAAAGTGAAAATCAAATATATGGACGGCATACACACTTATTGATTATCTTATAATTTCAAAGACCTCATGCTTTATTTTTAACTTTAAAATAATCCTTTTAGAGACTAAGCTGGTGCACACACACCTTTAGTTTCAGCAATCTAAATGCAGAGGCACGTGGATCTCTGTGAGTTTGAAGCCAGCCTGGTCTACATCATGAGTTCCAGACCAACCAGGGCTGTATAGTGAGACACTGTCTCAAAACTGATTAATTAATTAAAGATAAAATTTAGGAACCTCATTCGCAAGTTGCGCTCATTGTTAGAATATCCTTATCTGGGCCTCTTTCTGCCACAACAGCTACATCTTCAGGCAGTGTTCCAAGAAGAACCCTCTTTATCCCCAATTTTATTCAGTGCCTAATGGTGTTATGGCACATGTCCAAAACTTCACCTTCCAGGCAGTAAGAAATTTCCTCGTAGCGCGATGTGTCTCAATGGAAACTGACTTCCTGCATCAGATATAAAGGGTGATATGTATACAACCGGGTTAAGGAGATCATTAGAATTCCCCTATCCACATCTCTGTGTGTTCCGAGCATGCTGGGAATGTGCTTGGCTGGAAGTGGATCAATGGTCAACATGTCTACTCAATGTCGAGGGCAAGAGAGGAAATTCCTCAATAAACCACAAGGAGGTGTCTATAGCTTGACTGAGCCTGTAGACAACCCATGTAGAACTCAGAGGGTGCCCACAAATTCCCAGATAAATACACATTCTGAGGTCCTCACTGAGGTCTCTAGATACCCTTCATTAACCAGCATGGAAATGAGTCATTATTATAGAATAAAAAGTATGTCTTGGGGTTCGGTTGTGCAGGTCAGGTAATTTAGAATACAACACTGGTCTTCAATTGGTGTAACCCATTTGGTGTGTGTTTTGATTTCTGCTGCTGTGATAAACACTCCATCCAAAAAGAAGCTGAGGGACAGGAATAGTTCATTCCATCCTATCAGTCACAGTCTCTCTTTGGGAAGTCGAGGCATGCCGGCTTACTATTCCACACAGCATTACCTCAGGCCAAGGAACTCATTTCATAGACAAAAAAGCCTGACAGGAGCCATGAAGGAGGCTCCTTTCTTTATAGGTTCATGCTTAGCTAGCATTTTTATCCAGCCCAAGACCTCCTGAGTAGAGATAGTGCTGCCCACAGTGGGCTGGGCCCTTCTGCATCAACTAGTGATAGAAACAATCCCCCAGACATGCCCACTGTCCAATCAGGTCTGAGTAATCCCTCCACTGAGTTTTCCTTCTCAGATGATTCCAGGTTAATCTGTCAAGTTGACAGTTAGAATTAACTAGGACAGTGGGTTACATCAACCAGACAGTGAGAGTAGACTCTATCTGAGTGCCTTGCCTGTAGCAAAGGAAATAACACATTCTTGGTTGTTCTATATTTATACAAATAAGCTTTGGATGACAATACAAAATGGTCCAAAAGCCCCAGAGTTTCAGCAGGTCCTACTTCCTCCACATAGGAAGCCAGCCATGGGTCCTACGTGAGAATTCTACCTTCCAGGTACTTTGAAATACATAATTCTCATATTTAAAGAGGTGACGGGCTTCCGATGACTTCTCTGACTACAAGAGAGGTTATGACCTACGCCTGCTTCAGCCAGCATGCGAAGGTTGAAGGAAGTAGTGTTGTGGAGCTCTGCCTCTCTGGTAAGTGATTGGCAGACAGCAGAGCTCCCAGAGGTGTCTCATAAGCAAAGCTTCTGGGGTCTAAGGAAGTTAGAGAGGGCTTACCATGACTCAGATTGCACCAGGTGTCCAGTACCTATTTGCTCACGGATAGCTTTTTTTTTTTTTTTTTGAGGAAAAACACAATGTCACACAGAAGCTGAGAGGAAATGGGAAGTGACGAACATTTTGTTCAATTTGGAAGAAAAGCAGAGCCTCCAGCCTGGCTTTGAAACAGAGGTGAACGTGTAGCATGACCAGAGTGACCACCACCCCTGATAACTTAGTTAAAAGTCATCTTATCTGTTCTGCCTGCCGCTGCCAATTTGAGGCTCGGGCGTAGACTAGCCCGACCTCCAGAAAGCTCGAGTGCAGGAGGGGCCTTTGCTCCCGCCCAGCCACACGTCACGTTTGCGGCTAATACAATGCTGGCCGTTCTCGGGGTGGCGTTTCTCATTGAGGTTAGGCTGTTTCACGATGAATCCGGCTTTCGCCACCTAGATTTTAATATTCATTGCAGTGCTGACACAGTGGGACAAGATCTTATTACTAGAATTCTTGAACTTCTACCAGCTTTAGGAGTAGAGAAATAGATCTCACCTGAGAACGTTCTTAATGTTATGTCAGAGCCCAGTTGATCTGATGAACTTTTAATGATTTCGCTGATAAGGAAGAGTGACTTACAGCTGCTCAGGCCAGTGTGAAAAGGCTGATGGCAATTTGCATGGCCTGATGAGATCCCAAATGGGAGGAGTGGACCTTCAAGTTCAAAGAGATGCTTGCTCCCCACAGAAGCAACGCGAGCTCTGTAGGGCTGGGTGCAGAAACCACCAGGCGCATGCGCTCTGCGCACCTCAACTCATCTAAACACATGCACCGAAGTTACAAAACCCTGGAGCTGGGTAACTGATGGGCTGAAGGGCGAACACACACTCAAGTACTCAGACACCAGATGAGGAAAAAGTAAAGAGAAAAGCAAGAAACAAAGGAAGCGTTTCCCCACTGCTAAGAGACAATTTAAGCTGCTAAGAGCCCCCGCATGCCATCCACAGACAACATCTCTCACTTGCATTTTAAGCAAATCGGAGGTTTTAGCGGGACATTATCACCTGCAGAGCCCAGTAATGGGTAATTGAGTAGGGAAAAGGGGCCATGCATTTCTGATTAATATTTACCAAAGTCTGTGTGTGTTTTGCCTCAAACATTAATGACCTGACAGATCAAGTTGAACAAAAAGGATAGTGTGGCTTGAAAATGGGGTATTGTGCTCCTCAGAGCTGCCTCTTCTCTGCTTGGCTTATGATGAATGCCATTCTTTAATAGCAAACTGGTGTTCGTAAAGAACTTATTACGGAGACTCCGAGGAGCCAAGAATGAAGGAATGCCTGACTGGCAGCAATCAATCAGCCCCCTTTTAAACGCGGCGAACTGATCCTTCCTTCTCAAAGTAACAGTTCATGCGAAGGTCTCCAACATAAATATCTGAGTCATCGGAGCCATTAGAGAGCCTGGTCCTGTTCAAGATTCCATGTTCATTTCGGGAGAAGATGACCCCCACCATTTCTAATAGAGGTTAATTATTGGCATCTGTAAAACAATGATAGCCAAATAGCAAAGGATAGCCGTGTTTAGTTAAAGATTCTACATCCTTGGAGGCAGAAGTCAGATGGGAGCCATCCTGGGCAGTGCTGACCAGTGAACTGGATCAGAGCATCAAGGTACTGTGGAAGGTTCTTTTCTCAGGCATGGTTGATCCACTCTGAGGTCACACAGTACTCGGGAATGACTTGTCTTCTCTTGTTCAAAAAAAACCTCTATTGTGTGGTTGGTTTGGTTTTTTGAGACAGGATTTCGTGAGGCCCAGGACGGCTTCAAACTGGGTATGTTGCCCAGAATGACCTTGACCTCCAGGTCAGATCATCCTGCTTCACCTCCCAGGTGCTGGGATTACAGGTGTGTGTCAACACACACAGTTTCAAAGGCCTGCAAAGCAGGGTTTCTTCACTGTCAACCTGACACTGATATTTGGGGCCAGGCTACTCTCTGCTATGGAGATTGTTCTGGGATTCCCCAGTGCAGAGATCCTGAAAAACATAGGCAAATCTGCTAGATCCCTTCCCTAGTTCCTCACCCACCCAAATGATGCCCAGCTCCAGGGTACCCCTTCTGAACCTTCCCATCTACCCAGTGGTTGAGAACGTGAACCCCGAGCTTCTCTGGCTTCAGTTTTCTCATCTGCAGTCTACGACGGGTCCTCATGGGAACCTGTCACACAGGGTCATAGGAGAGAAAACTGCTGTTGTGCAACACACAAGTGACCATCACGTTTATGGTTCTTTGATCTCGGATGGAAAGTCCCTGTCTCTTCCTCCTCTACAGGCATGGTTTGTGTGTCTCTTCCAGCCCCTTTGAAGCATCATAGAATTCATTTTGTGAGACAAAGTTAGGGTGTGTCATGTGACTATTCCTAGACAACAGGCCAAAGTACTGACAACTGGGGTCACTTATCATAATGAGAGCTAATGTGTGTGTGTGTGTGTAGACATGAGAACTCATGTTTGCACATTTACCCGAGGAATTATGGTAAAGCTGAATCCTCCTCCTCCTCCTCCTCCTCCTCCTCCTCCTCCTCCTCCTCCTCCTCCTCCTCCTCTTCCTCCTCCTCCTCCCGGGAGCAAGGACGGAATACCAAGTATGCCAGTCATCTTTGAACTCTCAGTTGGTGAGAACTCTCCTAATTCACTGAGGAGACACTCTCAGAACCTGTTGTTCTCTTCTGACTCCAGAGTCCTTCAGCTAAGAGGCTGTGGCTAGAGTGACTGCTGGTCCTTCTTCTCCCAGCACCTCCTCAACTCAAGAGAAGAATCCTCTTCATCAGAACGGGATAGCATTTCCTTTGTAAACGAGAGCTTGCTTAAGTGTAGATTTCTAAGCTGATGTGGTACTCAATGCCTGTAATCCCAGCACTCAAGAGGTGGAAGCAAGATGATTGCCGTGAGTTTGAGGCCAGCAGGAATGCATGCATGCATACGTACACACATATATACATGAGATGTGTGTTTCTATGTCTCAGTTTTGTTCTGTTAGTTTCGAAATGTGGCATTGCAGCCTGAGAATCTGAATTTTTAGCTGCATTCCCACTCAAGTTT
This sequence comes from Peromyscus californicus insignis, assembly GCF_007827085.1. Classification (NCBI taxonomy): domain Eukaryota; kingdom Metazoa; phylum Chordata; class Mammalia; order Rodentia; family Cricetidae; genus Peromyscus; species Peromyscus californicus. The sequence continues at coordinate 144,800,251 of NW_026294595.1, forward strand.
CCAGGTACTTATTTTCAGAACTGAAGTTTAAAACAAAGTGACATGAAGCAGAGAGACGTTTGCATGTGACGCCTGCCGCCCCTGAGTGCCTGAGCCTGCAAGTACTCCATTTTTATGAGGGGAGTAGGGCAGAGTTATTTTCCTTCTTGCTCTCTGTCATATTCAAGGTAGTGAAAATGATGTAAATGGAGGGATTTTTGTTTTTAAGTGAAATAGTTGTATCTGCACTCCACATTCCCTAGCTCTTAAAAACAAGCCATGAGGAGCAGACGGGAGAGAAGGAGGACCAAGCCTTTACAGCCCAGCTGGAAGGGGGCATGTGTTGTGTTGAAGACAAAGCAGGGTGCAGGCAGCAACAAGCTCTGAGAATAATTTCTGGGTATCAGGAGTGGAGAGTGATTTTAGATTATGCTGTTCTGGAAGCTTCCATCACCAGGTGCACCAAAGAAGCTTCCATATGGCTTCAATATCCTGGGGAGGTTCGATGCATAGTTGAGCCTAACCCAAAGATATGAAATAATCCATTCTTGGTCTATTTCTAGATGATGAATATCTCCTCCATATCCAAGACCTATTTAATGATTAATTTGAGTTTTCCCACAGCCACGAATCTGTATCCTCAGGAGTAATGGGGCCCATGTCCGGGTGATTTATTTAGAAACAAAAGCTAAAGTCTGCTCTGCCCCTTCCCTCCACTCTGTCCGCCAGCAACCTCGTCCATCTCCTTTCTTTTCTTCCTCCACTGTTGTGCTGAAGAAAGCTCTGCCTTCTGCCAGATCTTTTTAGTATCTCTTCCCAACAGGGCACTCTTAAAATGAAGCCCTGGGGTTGGGGAGATGGCTCAGTGGGTAAAGCCTGGAAGATGGGAGAGGCTGAGTTCAAGTCCCCAGAGCATGTATAAAGCCAGATGTGGTGACGTGTGTCTGTAATCCCTCCTACTGGGAGAGATGGGAGACAGAGACAGGAAAATCCCCAGAAGTTTGTGAGCCAACTACCACAGTGTTTACACAGTAGCAATCATGAGGGTCTGGAATGAGTTGGAAGAAGAGGACTGAATCTAAGGTTGTCCACATGCGCGAGCGCGTGCGCACACACACACACACACACACACACACACACACACACACACGTACACACAAACACACACACGTACACACAAACACACACATGTACACACACACGTACACACAAACACACACTCACACACACACACATACACCTGAACCTAAGGTTGTATAAACACACACACTAATCTAAAAAACTAATCGTCAGAAGCCTTTAAATTCTGTCTCTTTCTTTTCCCAACTTCTACATATAAACATTTCCTTTTTAACAGAACATAATCAAGCACACATGTGCCCATCCATGCTGCATGCAGTCTCCCTGCTTTAACATGGGAATAGACAGACTACCTTCTCCATAGGGTTTCGTAAGAGTTCAGTGAGCCTCAAACTAAGACTCTGAGAGGAACTGGCCCACAGTTTACAGAGCTGAGGTATGCCTGTCTCCATCCTATGCCATCTGTCTGTCTGTCTGCCTGTCTGTCTCTACACATATGCCTCTTTACCAAGCCACCCTCTGCTCTCCCTCGTCCTTCATGGCCCATCTCCTTGGGGAGTCTTTTCATTCTCTCCCTGTCTGCAGCTTCCCGCACTCAGTAGATCTTCAACCCTGATGACATCATCGTGCCGTCTGTCCGCTGACCTCTCCTCTGAGCTCATCCCTCCTGCACGGAATGCAGTGCTGTGCGTAGCCTTTGTATGCGCATGTACGCTGGGTGTGAGCAGCGTTCCCCCACTTCCTATGGCATCCTCTGTGAACACTCGGAGGTCAGTGCTCTTACTCACCTGACTACAATGGAAACACAGGCACACAGTTGGTGGACTTTGTAGGACTTGGAGTGTTGTCCCATCCCCTTCTTAGGTACAATGCACTTTCTATTTTTACCTTGATGGCCCTAGAAATGTCACAGCTCCCCAGGACTTTTGTCTTTCTTGGGTTTCCATCTTGCCTCATCTCATCTTTAAACTCAGGAATCTCAAAATAACAGCCTGCAAGTAAAACCAGTCAACAGAGACGCAGTCAGAGCCTCAAACCAGTCAACTACCTTAGCACTCTGGGGAGGTGGCTCAGTGGATAGGACGCTTGGCAGTCAAGCATGAGGAACTGGGTTCAGATCCCCAGAACCCATGTAAAGCCAGATGTGACAGCAATGTCTGTAATCCCGGAGCTCTTGTGGAAAGATGGAGGGTGGAGACAGGAGAATTCCGGGAAGTGAGGCCAGCTAAGTAAACAAGATGAGGGTAGCATGATGGTGAACAAGAGACACTGACTCCAAGTGTGTCTGTCCTCTGGCTTCCACATATACAACACAGACAGACAGACAGACAGACAGACACACACACACACACACACACACCAAAAAAACCTGATTTTTAAAAATCATTTAGCTTAAAACTTTAATTATTTTCCATAAAGTTGTCTATTTCTGTTTTTTTGTTTGTTTGTTTAAATCCAGAGCATCTCCTCATGCTACAACATTCTTTCCTCTTACCCATGGCTAGCTGGAGCTGAAAGAGGGGTAAGTCCCTGCTCCAGCCATTGCCTGGCTGTAGCTAGAGTTTTCCTGCCTGGCCCACAGTCAGGACAAATCTCTGTCACCTGCCAGTCCCACAGCTGCTCAGACCCAACCAAGTAAACACAGAGACTTATATTGGTTACAAACTGTATGGCCATGGCAGGCTTCTTGCTAACTGTTCTACAGCTTAAATTAATCCATTTCTATAAATCTATACCTTGCCACGTGGCTCGTGGCTTACCGGCATCTTCACATGCTGTTTCTCATCATGGCGGCTGGTAGTGTCTCTCTGACTCAGCCTTCCACTTCCCAGCTTTATTCTCCTCCTTGTCCCGCCTATACTTCTTGCCTAGCCAATGGCCAATCAGTGTTTTATTTATTGACCAATCAGCAACACATTTGTCATACAGAACATCCCACAGCACTTCCCCCTTTTTTTTTTCAAAAAGGAAGGTTTTAACCTTAACAAAGAAAATTACATATAATTTGAGAATTTGGGCATAGCTTCTCTTACTACTTCCTGTTGAAGGGGGGCGCTGTATCTTATGGGGACACAAAGAAAATTTTAGGATTATGGAATGGTCCATGAAGCTCTATTGTCTGAGCCAGTTGCCTTCAAACCATTCCGGATGTTGGATCATCTGGGCCATGGTGTCATCAGAGACCTTTCAGGGGGTCTTGGCTGGTCAAACCTGATGTATCTTAATCTGGAAAAAATCCATAGCCTTTGGCTTTCTGTGGGAACAAAAGCAGAGTCTCCTTTCCAAAGCAACATATCCTTATATCCAAATTTTGAAGTCAAGGTACCTTTAAAATATACATTTTGGCATAACTCAACAGCTTTTATGATCAAATGTTTTTCTGCAGTTAAAAATCCCAAAGACAATACAATCCAGATTCTCTGTGTAATATTCATCTTTACGTGGCTTATTTTTCATATTAATTTTACTGTCTCTTTAAAGACTTCATTTTTTAAAACTATTTCTTTATATAACTGTATATATTCCTTTTTCTCTCTCTTTCAAGCCTACGTACATTTTTACACACATTGTAAACTATTACATCTGAATCTGTCTTATTGTGAATCTATTGCTTTAAACTGCAGCAGCTGTGGCTGCTGGCTCTGCCCACCTCAGCTTCCCAACATGGCAGCGGTATGTTTTCCACCAGCTCTGGGAGCTATTGTGGGTCTACACTTTTATCCAAGCAGCGTGTAGCCCAGAAACCTCTTTTTTTTGTTTTGTACTAGCAAAGGCCAAATCCACCACGCAGCTTAATGTTCCACTTGCCTGGCCCCTCTGGACACCTAAGGTTGTCACTCCTGGGAGCTATCCTCAAGTTAATTAAGAGTCTACAAAACAAGGCAAGCCCATTTGCTGTGTCCCATGCCCCCCCAGCCTGTACATGGTCTGTATGTCTACAGCCGACTCCCACACATATTCCCTACATCCAGCCCTCACTGGATGTTACTGGCTATTCTGTTACTGAAGCCTGACTCTTTACTATTTAAGATGGAGTTTATTATCCCATCTTAAAGAGTGTCCACACTGAAAATTCTTTTTTTATTTACTATTTGTGTATGTGTGTACATGTCCCATGTATGCATGTGTGGAGGCCAGAGATTGACATTAGATATCTTCCTCTATAGTGCCCTGGCTTATTTTCTATGACAGTCTCTCCCTAACTTGAAGTTCACTGATTGGCTGGCCATTAAGTCCCAGGAATCCCCCATACTCTATGTGAATTGTCATACTCAGCTTTTCAAAACAGTGGGGGATGGAGACATGGTTCAGTGGTTAAGTGTATTGGATGCTTTTCCAGAGGACCCAGGTTCGATTCCCAGCTCACAACTATCTGTAGCTCCAGTTCTAGGGGATCCAACGCCCTCGTCTGAACTCTGCAGGCAGTGTACACCTGGCACACAGACATATGTGCAAACAAAATGTACCTTTTAAGTGCATACTTGGGATTCGAACTTGGATCCTCTTGCTTGTTCAGCAAGCACTTTAATCTTGAATTGGGTAATCAAAAGGAAAAGATACTATGCACCAATACCAGTCGAGAATCACTGTCCCATGATAAAGGTCTAGTCACGTGATAGGAACGCACAAGCCCCAAGCTTAGCTGAGAAGTTACTGTCAGGTGATGGCTGCTTAGGGGAGGGACAGTCAGTTTTTCAGGGGTGGGTTGCTCATGATGCAGAGGATGCTCACACCTGTGTACATATGGGCAGCACTACCTGGACTCAGTAGGCTTTGTAATAATAAAAACAATAAGGAGGACATGAAGCTGGGAAGGTGATGGGAGGAGTCCTCCAGGAGGAGGTGGAAGGGATGACTATGATAAAAATGCATTACATGCATCTATAAAATTCTCCAAGAATAAGTATAAAATATTATATATAAGCATAAAAAATTGTTTTTAAAAATAAGTTAATAAAATGGATTTAAAAGAGGACATTGAAAGCAAGCAAGACAGGTGAACATCCCAAATTAGGACACGAGCTAGATGGCACAGGGCATCTGACAGAGAGGGTGGGGGATTGAGCCACAGAGAAGCCAACAGTCTTGCAGAGGAACCCTTAAAGGCAACTGAGCATCAGAGTAAAATAAAGTCAAACACATGCAAAGCCTAGCATAACATTGCCAAAAGGGCTTGTGGGTCCACGGGCCTCTGAGGCTTAGGTGGAGAGAGACAGTGTGGGATGTTACGGGTTGTGGGAGATGACACTTGCTCTCTTTTGGGGCACACCGGGGCACACCAGCAGACAGACAAGCACAAGTGCCCTGCACTGTTAAGGAGAAGGGAACAGGCAAACAGGAGGTGGGCTTGAGTGGCAGTTTCTAAAGCCATGCACCAATGTGTGGCTTTTCAAAACCTGCAGGGAATACAAAGGAAGACGTGGAGAAGACGGGATGAAGTGGAGCAGAAGGAAAAGAGAGGCAGGCCAGGGTAAGGAGGGGTGAAGGCAGCAGTGTAAGGTCACTGCAGGAAGTTAGGAAATCAAGGCAGGATTGAGACTTGTCCAGCAGTGTCACGTGAGTGAGGCTGGGTCTGACACAGTGTCTCTACACATGACAATTAGACTTTTCAGTCGATGAATATAAAATAGGCCCCTATCATTCAGCAATAAATATGAAGGAAAGGGGAGCCGGGAGACTGCAGACATCCGTATGAGCTACATTTTGCTGCCATGACAAACAATCAACTCTCCAGGGCAAGTTTCTCTCTCAATAAAGGGCTTTCTCCCTCTAAGCTGGGACTATAACGCCCTGGCTCTGTGAAGCGTGATGATTGCTCTGGAGAAAGGAGACAGGCACCGCGGCCGGCTGCCGAGTCCTCTTCTGGAACACGAAGAAGAAGGTACGAGTGAATGCTCACCCATAACTCCAAGGGGACAGTGAGGTGAAATTCCAGCATGCCTGCAGGAGGAAGAAGAGGAATTTGCCTGGGTAGCCCTATGTCACATCCCATGTTCCACTGGGCTTCGTGTAACAAAACAGAGTCACTAGAAATTAATAAGAATCTCTTCAGTACATTGACTTTGCGCCTATTCTGAGGACTCCATCTTCATACCTGAGTTCTGATTGAGAGGCGGGTTGCCCTCTAGCTCATCAGCCATGTCTTTTCTCCCCTTCCTTCTAAGTACTCTTAGCCTTTTTATTTTCGTTCTGTTTTATGTTTGTTTATTACTAGTGCAGTATGTGTATGAAATGTACGGGTGCATACGCGCCATCAGGTGAGCAGGGAAGTCAGAGGACTGTTCTTGGGAGTCAGTCGGTTCTCGACTCCTTCTTTGCTGAGGCAGGGTTGCTTCTGCTGTTTCTGCTCTTCCATGCACCAGGCCAGCCGGCCCACAGGCATCTGAGAGCTCTCCTGTACCCACCTCCCATCTTGCTGTAGGACTGTGGCGATTACAGATCAGAGCCACTGCATCTGGCTTTTCCAGTGGGTTTCAGGCTTCAAACTTGGGTCCTCAGGCTTGTGTGGCAAACACATTTTGCCATCTAACCTACGTTGGTGGGCCTGATTCGGTGCATACTGTACTGTGTTTGTGGCAGTGGCCCATATGGCGGTGTGTGTGGAGGTCAAAAGACAACTTTGTGGAGTCAGTTCTCTCCTCTACCTTATGGGGGTTTCTAGAGTCTAACTCAGGGCATCTGGTTTGCACAGTAAATGGGTTTTTTTGTTTGTTTGTTTTTTGTTTTTTGCCCACTGAACCATTCTGCCACCCCATACCCTTAAATTTATATTCCGATTAAAGGACATCCTAATAAGAAATTCATAACCTGGACATCAACTTTCCTCTACTCACACTGCACACATGAGCTTGAACGTAGTCTAGCGTCTCCGTTCAAGACGCAGGCCTGAGAACGAGATGGGCAAGAAAGTGAGCCGCAGGACAACTTTGCAAGCCCTGCGCTGCGCAAGCTCCAGGTGTCCACACAGCCTGCGACTGTCAACAGTTTGCGATGAGGCTGAAGTGATAAACCTTCCCGTCCTCTCTCTGCCAGTGAGGCAGCCTGCAGGAGTCAGGTGTTGGGGAAATGGGAAGAGGTGGTCTCCATATTCTCTCTGGCATCGTATCGTCTGTCTGTAGAGGATACGGCTTACAACAGATTAGCAGCTTGACATCTGCAGAGAAAGCCAGGAGAATGATGTTTGTCGACCTTATCAGCAATTCCTGGAGGGGAATTCTCTTACTTTCCCCTTGGCATTCCAGAATTTGTTTGTTTGTTACAGCTGTGTAGTCTACTCTCTGTAGTCTGTTTCTGCTTATCTCCCCGAAATAGTTTTACGTATCTAACCATATTAAATCCACTTATTTATTGTGTGTTTATCTCTGTTTGGTGTGTTGAATGTTTATTTATAAGCCACTCATGTATCTAAAATTTACTTGATTGTTGCTTGTCTATTCCGTTTGCTGGCATGTGTCCGACGGGGCTCCGCATATATTTGCTGCATTCAGATAATAGGAGTCTCTTGGTAAACATAACTGTTTAAAAGCTCTAAAGAGAGGCCCAGAATATCTACAAGGTAAATAAAGTATTCTTCTGCACCCAGAATGTGTCCTGATAATACCCAGAAAAAAAAATAAAAACAGAAACCCGTGCCCTAGAACTGACTTTGAGGGTCTGTTTGAACAATGACAAAGCACGGCTTTCTATAAAAGTCAGTTAATCCTCTCTCTACCCTGTGCTCTTGATACCCCAGACTCCTTTTATCACAAGTTTGTGAGTATTAGAGTTTGTGTGAGTCTACCCCATATGGCGTCTGAACACCAATGTAAGGATCCAATTGTGAATAGACAGTCCAATCTCACTCAACACTGACCCTTTGACACCTGGCTCAATGCATAACAGCCAAGAGTCAACTATTCGCCTTACTTGAGTAGCCGATGGCTTCTCAGGCCCCCCTCAGCCATGGTTCTCACTTTCCTAACCTGATCAGTTTAGCTGATACACACTTCCTTGTGTATGGTCCGCGGACAGAGATGCTCAAAACACCCAGAGCTGGATCCAGTGAGTGCTCAGAAGCTGGACTGGGGAGCCAGACACGCCTGTCATATACCTGGTCCCCTGGCTTATGAGAGGGGAATTTTTTGACACAAAAAAACCCTCCAGCCTCCGCAATCCCATCAGCAGCAAAGACACAATGTGGGTACCCCCAGGAGAGTGTCACAAGGTAAAAAACGAGAGGAGCAAGGCTGATTGCTCCATGTGCACCAAATGCTCAATAAATACTAGTGAGTATTGCTTCCACTGCCTTTAGATCAAACACTCACTACTTTTTGAATATTTCTGTCAGCAAGTTAGAAAGTGTGGGTGTAAGGGCGGGGGCAGGGATGGCTTGGTCAGTACACTGTTAGCCTTGTAAGTCTGAGTTTGGTCCTTCTAGAATATGTATACAAATCCAGGAGAGGTGGTGTGTACACACTTGTAAGCCCAATATCACAGAGATGGAGTCAGATGGATCCCTTGGGTTCACTGGCCAGCAAGTCTAAATTATTTGGATAGCTCTAGGCCAGTGAGAAAGCCTGTCTCAAAAAATAAAATGGAGGACATTTGAGGTTGACCTCTGGCCTCTGCATGTGTACATGTATATACACACACACACACACATGCACACACACGCACACACACGCACACACACACGCACATACACACACAAACACATAGGTACAAAGTAGACACTGCAGTGAGATGTCTAGGAGTATTGATTGACTTCTCTGCTCCAGGTCTCCCCCAAATGGCTGCCTGTGCCCAGCAGAAGCAATACCCGAGGCTGACACACAAATCTCATCCCCACAAAATCCCCCTAAAAGAAGGGAGGAAAAGAAAGTCACAATTATTTGGGTCTTCTGCTTAAATAATGTCACGCCTGGGGTATGTGTTTATTCGCCTCCAGCAAATTCTGAGGCAGAAGCAGCGAATGGGCTAACTAAGTAAGAGCATATGGATATTTAAGAAGCATCCCCTGCAATACTGATATGGAGCATGGAGACCTGAGCTGACTTTCAGATACTGAGCTGTCTCCCCTGCATGAGGGATTCTGTGGTTTGGACCAGGGTAAAGTGTCCCTTGGAGGGACCAAGCCAAGCCATGGTGGTGTTGTCCTTACCATGTTCCCTTCTGACCACTCATTCTTCAGTCCCCTCTTCATGCATTCAGAACATGCTATCAAAGTCCTACTTCATGGTAGGCTTGGTGCTGCCTATGTGTAGGGATCTCAGCAGAGTTCTTACCCTCATGGATCGTAATTTCTAGAACAGAGGGAAACATTAAACATACCATGCAATTTTTGATACTGCCTAGGAGACAGGAGAAACCCTGGAAATTCTTTAGTCCAGCTAGCCTCGGGGGACAAAAGAGAGCCCATCTCAACAATATGAAAGGAGAGAATTGACTCTGGGACATTGTCCTTTGCCCAGCAGAAGCACACGGACACCCACACCACAAACACACATACATACACACACACTCACACACACACACTCATATCATACACACAAAAATAAAAATAAAATTAATTACAATAATTAATAAACTCTAAATAAACTGAAATCCAGGGTTGGAGACAGTCAATACATATTCTTTAGGCGGATGAGTTAACATATAAATAAACAGATTTGGAGCATTAGTGGGTAGGTCTGCTCGCAAAAGGTGTCTCCACAGCGACACACACACACACCCCTAAAGCATACTCAAGGGCTAGGACTAGGTGGCCAGCTGTCTTTCCCTCCTCTCATGGCTCTGACCTGTCTACTTTAATCCTAGCTCTTTTGACTATCACCTCCTTACCTTGAAGGAAAAGGAGAAATCCCATTTCTGCATCACCATCAACTGTAAGCACTCCCAACCAAGTCAGGCAGCAGGCTTCTCTGGTTCTGGCTGTGCAGCTATACGTGCTAGCCCTGAGCTAGCCCCGACCCGAGGCCAGGGTCCAGCCGTGGGAGCTGCCAACTCCACATCAAGGCCTCAGGTCTTAGATCATACTTCATCACAGTGTCTCCAGAGGATCTTTCCAGGCCAACACACAACTGTCTATACATATCTGTGAATACCCAAGTCTAGCACAAGCAGGGATGCTTCTACAAGCCACATTTCTTTCCCAGAGTTCTGGAAGGTGAGGGTCCACTTCCTGGTTTACATACATGGAAGAGAGACCACAAGAGGCCCAGCAGTGGCGTGGGAAGACAGGAGATTATCCTGATTCTCTTTCTTTAAGATATTCCTGATTCTCTTTCTTTAAGATACCAATCCCGCCGGGCGGTGGTGGCGCACGCCTTTAATCCCAGCACTCGGGAGGCAGAGCCAGGCGGATCTCTGTGAGTTCGAGGCCAGCCTGGGCTACCAAGTGAGTTCCAGAAAAGGCGCAAAGCTACACAGAGAAACCCTGTCTCGAAAAACCAAAAAAAAAAAAAAAAAAAAAAAAAAAAGATACCAATCCCATCATGTGAGCTACACACACACACACACACACACACACACACACACCCCACCCCACCCCACCCCACCTCCACCCCAGACCTAAGTGCTTCCCCAAAGCCTCACCCCATCATACTATCCCATTGGGTGTCAGGCTTGGAGAGAAAAGACAGAAGGTTGCAGTCTTTCCGTGTGGAGGCTCTGCCTTTGTGCTCCCTCTCAGAACCCTGGGCTCCCGTACGAGACAGTCAGAGGCGTCCAGACCCTCCATAGCAAGGACACATGGAGTTGCCTCACTTGACTCAGGCCCTTTGTGTACCCACTGAGTGTCAAGTGCTGTGCTAGGCTCTGGGGTATGACAAGGGAACATGACAGACAGCCCAAGGTGCCGTCCTTAGGAAGATGACCTAGTGAGGGGACTTAGCCGCTAGGTGAGTGTGGAGAATGACCAGCTAGTGATAGGCACTACTGACCAAAACAACAAAGAAAGAGCTTTAGGTTAAACTGAAGTCTGGGTACGGTGTGGGAACCACATATGCATATATCCAAGGCAAAAGTTACCACAGAAGTCGGGGCGGTGAGTGCGAAGGGCCTGAAGCCCACTCACGGGTACCACAGTCACTTAGGAGTACAAATTGACACACCACATTGCAAAGCCGTCACCATCTCCCTGCCATCCCACATCCATCGCTCTTTCCTTTTGGAGTCTTTTGGCTCTGCAGTGGACCCAGGTTAACATTCGCATCATCTAACATCCAGATTTCCCTTCATTTCCCTGTCTCCTCATCACCAAATGGTAGACAAGGCAGCCAGGTGAGGAGCCTGAGAGGGATGTAGTTCGTGAAGTCATGTGACCTAATGCTACGCTACACGGGAGTGACAGAATCACCTTCCCCTTCATCTCTCAGAAGGTTTGTGGAATCGGACTGTAGCGGATTGTGCTGTTGATCTCAACCGCTTGATTGACATGCTTAGAAAATTTACTCATGCCTTTCTGACATAAACTAAACATCCAGCTAGGAGAGCTGAACGCCTTTGAAGACCTGTGCTGTGCAGGGAAAATGGTGCCTGTAGTGTGAGAGCTTGGGAGAAAAGGCATCTAGAAGAACTTTCTAAGAAAGGAATACAGCTAAATTGGGGAGGGGATGTGAAACACTCAGGAAAGTTACAATGAGAAGAGGGGAGGGGGTGGGAAAGAGGAAGGACCTTCCTGGTCTTTTGTCAAGTCTATTAGAGCCTGAGGCAGGGTTTTGGGAGCAGGCATCTGAGGGGTCTCAGAGGAAATGTGAAAGAGCAAAGGCAGCAGGGGAGAGTATGGTCCAGAGCAGTCTCTGGGAAATCCTTGCTCCTTTTTTTTGTTTTTTGTTTTTCAAGGCAGGGTTTCTCTGTATAGTCCTGGCTGTCATGGAACTCACTCTGTAGACCAGACTAGCCTCGAACTCACAGAGATCTGCCTGCCTTTGCCTCCTGAGTGCTGGGATTAAAGGCCTGCGCCACCACCGCCGGACTGAAATCCTCACTATTGACTGACCACAGACAGTGGTCTCTGAGACACGTACCGTGAGGCCCACATCCTTGTTTGCACAGGATACAAGGCAGGCTTTTGCCTCCCAGTGCCAATCAACCAAGAATTTCAAGGAGATGCCCTAACTTCCCACTTCAGGTATCTGTGCCAGCCTCTAAGGACAATCTTTGAAGCCAAGTCAGGCCTGGGCATCCAGCAGACACTGCTCACAGAGTGCAGGATGGCACCCATTGGGGCCCATGGAGTTTCCATAAAGGAAATGCACACATTTGTTTAATTATTAACCCTTTATTCTATCTCTGCTGGGTACCTGCTGTGTCCCAGTGGTCAGAGTTACAATTGGACCACATATGGTGACTGAACATTCAATATGGGCTGGTTTCGACTGTGATATGCCATATTTTTCAAATATTCCTAGAAGTTTGAAGATGTGTTGTTGTTGTTGTTTTAAGAATTTAACCGTTTACCGGGGCTGGAAGTAAAGATCAATGGTAGGGCTCTTGCTTACTATGTCAAGTTCCTGGGTCCCAACAACGCAACAGCAACAAAAAAATACCTGTTAATTATATATTAAAGTAGAGATGTTTGGAATACTGGCTTGAGTAAGGTATATTTCATGACTACTATAATGCATCTTTTAGAGCAATTAAATCGCACTTGTGAGTCATTTTGTGGGTTTTGTTGAACTGCGCTGGTCTCAGGTTTCCTCCACCATAACATCCTCAGTTGTCAGAGATGTCTACTGAGTATCTACTGCCTGGGGAAAAAATAGGGCCAAGCAGATTCAACTCTAGTACTGGGCCTTTCTCATCATTTGAGAATTTCTATATTGTGTTTTGTGTTTAATAAAACAGCCGTAGGTGTACATTCCTGTTCGCATCTCCTGTAATATCCTGTTCTAGTTTGATTTCTGTTGCTCTTATAAAAGGCTATGACTTGGAGAAGGGTTTTATTTCATCTTATACTTCCAGGCCACAGTAGTTCATTGAGGGAAGTCAGAACAGGGACGCAAGCATGAACTTGAAACAGAAACCATGGAGGAATGCTGCTTGCTGGCTCACTTGCTGGAGCTCGCGCTCAGCTAGATTTCACACACAACCCAGGACACCTGTGTAGGGAACAGTGCTGCCCACAGTGGACGGGGTATCCTGCATCAACTAATAGTCAAGACAAGGCAATCCTTCAGGCACAATATCACAGGCCAGTCTGATCTTAGCAATACCTCAACTGGGATTCCCTTCTCAGGCGACTCTAGGCTGTGACAAGTTGGCAGCTAAAGGTAATTTAGGACATGCCCCAAGTCTCACAAAACACAATCAGACCTTATGCCACATCCTCTGGACAACTGATGCCGGACATATTGTCTTCCTTTGTCCCTGACACAACTCTCATCTTCTGTATCTATGTGGCAAAAGCACAACTATCAATCCATAGACCCCATCATGAGAAGGGAAAGAGATCCAAATAGTTTGCACTGAGTCTCTTTTCAAGCAATTTTCCCCCTCAGATGTCACTCCATGTAGATTGCACAGCTCAGCAGTGGGCAGAAGTATGATAATCGTTCAAAACATAATTGAAAGATTTCAAAAGTTGAGCTGGAAGCATTTCTGTCTGAGTTTATTGCAACTGTTTTGTGTCTAGGGGAAAAAAGTTTATGAAAGTTCTCTGACAAGAAAGATAAATTATGGAACCATAAGAACCAGAAAAATAAATGGATCCTAGAGTCTGTCAAACAGGGCAGCAATGAGAACATATAATTTTAGAACAAAAAAAAGGTAACTAAATTTGAAAAATTGCATTAGTGTATCATTTTCTGTATATGAGCCATTAGAGGGAAAAAGTGGAAATTACACCCTGTAACAAAGTAAAAATGTTTTCAGTGTTTAAAGGTAATTTTGTAATACTGCTACTATTACTTAAACTCTTGCCTCTTATAAAAACCCGAAGACGGGACCCCTGGTGATATTACCTGTGTCTTAGGCAAAGAGCAACGATTTGAATTCCATTCAAATACATTTGTATTTTGCCGAGTGCTATCAAGCCCCGAGTTGCATAATTTGCCACATAAGTGAAATAGATACTTTTCTTCTACACATTTATCACTCTCCTGTGGGCTTCATTACTGACAATCAAATCATAGGAGATGTGCAAAATTGCTGGGATGCTCCTATTTGCTCATGATGTTCGATACAAATAGTTCTTCGCAAATGGCTTCCCCTTCTTTTATTTGCCTCCATACATTTTTGCTGCCTTTTCAGAATCTTACTGAAGTTCCAGAGATAGAATTTTTGATTTTCTTACCCCCCCCCCTTAGCAAATCGGTGGAACTCCTTGGAAAACAAATATTTCTATTTGGGGAAAAATTAAAAATACTTCAGACAGATGGAGTTGGCATTGTTTACAAGTAAATCTCTGGCTGTTGTTCCCTGGTCGTGTGTATGCGTGTGCAGTATTCATAGGTGGTGGTGAGTGGAGAGATCCTATTTTAGGTTGGTGTGTGTGTGTGTGTGTGTGTGTGTGTGTGTGTGTGTGTACATGCACAGGTACACACATGTGGAGGAGTTCGTGTGTGCATGTGGAGGTTTTTGATGAGCATCAATTGTTTTTCTCAACTCGCCTTAGTTTTTAAGACATGTCTCTTACTGGAGTGCATCACATTGGCTTGACTCTCTGAACAGCAAGCCCCAGGGACCCTCCTGCCTTCTCCCTTCCAGCCTTAAGATTACAGGTGCACACTGCCATCAGATAGAGATTTTTAATATACGGCTGCTGGGGATCAAACTCAGACGTGTATGGCAACTACCTCACTGACTGAGCCCCCTCCACAGCCCATGGCTAACCCATCGGATCTGAGGTCATACAATAAATGCCGGAAGTGAGTTGTGGGTAAGCTGATAGCACTGCCTTTGCAACGCTTTTCCTTGTTCACAGCATCGATGTTGAGGAGTTCCAGAAATTAACAGCTTTGGGAACAGGGACAGTGACACCGAGCAATTGGTGTTGTGCCTTTTTATTGGCAGGCTGCAGGGAGCAGTGGGGCCTGTGTTAAACTGGAATGGTGCTGTCCATAGAGCAAGCAGCTGCTGCCAGCGCTGTGTGATGGGACCATGTGGGAAGTCGCTTCCATCCCTTTTATTCCCCTCCAAGAGAAACCAGAAGTTTGTGTCCATTTTAGTGTGGGATAGATATCCTCTGGTTTTAAAGAGCTGACAATGTTTCCATTACACAGACCCCGAACAAGCTGAAGAAAATTCATCCCCAAGCAGACACAGGAGGATGGCTGGGGATAACTGCTGGGCATGGGTCTTCTGTGAGCATCTGGGGGGAGCCAAAGTATTGTGCTTTCATTTCCCGGACTTCTAGCTCGTCATTATGTTTAGCAAGCTGAGCAGAACACTAGACTCCTAATCTGTGGTGGAGTCTTCTTCCCAGAAAGTTGAGCCAGCAGCCTACAGAGGATGCCAAGGTGTCCGGAGAGGAAAGAAGGACATCTCTCTGGAATGGCATATAGTCTATTGAGTCCATGACAAGTCGGCTATGATGCCCTCTGGGGCCGCTGGGCCAGGCTGTGAGCAGACATGATCTGGGCCAGGTTGTGAGCCTGCGTGGTCTGGGGACAGACACCTCAGTGCAGCCCTGGGGTGCTGGCTTCTGTTTGCTGGTCAGTCTTACCCAATCTCCCTTCCCATCTCTAACCACAGGTAAAATCTCCTTCCCACTTGGTGTGGCGACCAAGGAGGGAAGGCTCCTACTCCAACCTCAATTCTGACCAAGTCACTGCTTCTCATCCTACTGCCAACCTTCTGGGTTTTGCTAGAGCCATCTTCTTCTGGAGACGAGAGCCAGGGACAATGCAGGATGTTTCTGCCTTCTAGTCCTGGGTCAGCGACCACAGCTGGTCACTGTAGGAAAGGCTTAGCAACAAAGGGCAGATTGTCTTCACAGGAAGATTCCAGCATCTCCAGTCACTTCTGTATATTTCATACCAGATCTGTGTTGGGGTCTTCTCGGGTGCTACATTTCTTTATTTTTTTTAAATAAATTTGTGTGTGTGTGTGTGTGTGTGTGTGTGTGTGTGTGTGTGTGTGTTCAAATCATTTTATTCAGAGGCTTGAAAATGGGAAGAGCTGAAGAGGTTCATGTGATTTTATGCCCTCTGTAGGGCAGATCTCCCAGTCCTCCCCATTGCAAGAACCCCAGAGCAATTTCTTTGAAAGAAATGTTATCTGTATCAGTTATCTGTTGTCAGGAAAATGCTGTGTAACAAACATCCCCAAACCTCAGTGATGTAACGCAAGAAGTATTTCTTCAGCTCTGTAGTCTGTTGGAAGTCCAGCTGGTCTGGTCTACTCTGGGCTGGGGTAGACTGGGCTGGGCTGGAGTAGGCTGGGCTGGACTAGACTCAAATGGTTTCATTCAGCAATCTGTAGTGAGCTTCCAGGTCAGTTACAAGGCTCTGCTAATCTGGGCTGGGGTCCCCGGCATGTTTGTAAAATGATGAGCTGTTAGCTGTATGAGGCTAGCCTCAGTGAGGATGGATAGGACAACAGGACCCTGAGCCAGGCATCTCTCATCATGGGGCCACCTAGCCCAGACATTATTTTACCATGTAGCAATGGCAGCAAGTCAGATTTCTGTTTCCCATGTGCTGACATCCCAATTGACAGAATGTCACATGTCACACTGAGCAGGAGAAGGGGACGACACATTAGAGTTAAGCAGCAGAGGGAACAGATGGGGAGGGCAGAAATATGGATGCCCACAATGCAACTGGCCACTCCACGGACCTGAAGCTCAGAGGAGGGAGCATTTCAAACAGGGCCAAAGAAGGCTAGAGCAGAGGTCGAGACTTGAGCCCACACTTTCCCTTGCAAGTCCATGACCCCAAAGCTGCCCTTGGAAGTGCAAGAACCCTCCACTTTCAAAGTTTTAAAGGGGAGCTATGAGAAAGATTTCCTGTGTCGAGGCAACATCTTCAGGCCAAACAGCCCATTTAATACGGTTGGTAGAGAAAGCCGACTTCAAGCCAAACACTCAAATTTCTGCTAAACACACACATTCGTCTTCATGTTCTCTTCGCCCCTGTTGGCAGAGCTTGGTGAACACAGCCCCTTCTTAGCATCTCCCCATGCTTCCCTGGGAGGCGCCTCACGGGGAGGCAGGGCTGTGTGCCACAGCCTTACTGACCATGTGACCTTGGCTGTGTCACCAACCCCTGTGAGCCTGCTCTGCTCTTTAGGTAAAGAAGAGGACGGGCTAGTGATGAAGAGGAGATAAAGTTTACATGTGGGAAGCTTTAGCAGTGTCTGACATGTGGCAAAAGTGGTTTAAGCATGCTCACTTGTTTGCTTCATTCATTCATTCATTCATTCATTCATTCATTCATTCGAGACAAGATCTTAGTATGTAGACCTGGCTAGTCTGTAATTTGCTATGTAGATCAGGCTGAACTTGTGGTGCTCACCCTGCTTCTGCCTGCTGAGTGCTATGTGAGTGTTTTAGTTGCACGTATGACTGTGTACCATGTGTGAACCTGGTGTCCCCAGAGGTCAGAGGAGGACTTCAGAAATAATGGAACTGGAGTTATGGGCAGTTGTGACCCACCACATGGGTGCTGGGAATCCATGCCCTGTCCTCTGAACACTAAGCTTCAAGTAAAGGTTGGCGAGAACTAGACTCTAGAGCTTGTTTGCTTTCCGAATGCTTCTACAGAATGACTGAAACGGTAAAACTCTGGAGGTCTACAAGCCTGTGTTCTTACTCCCACAGCAGGTTCACTTAAAACCATTCGAACCTCCAGACACAAAAGCTCTGCCTCGTGAAAGCCTCCTCATAGTACACACTCAAGAATCAGAAATGGCGCCGTGGCGTCTACAACAAGACCAGTTGCCATGAGGCATCCATCCTCAGTATGGGAGGGAGGCGCCGTGAGAGACCCTGATGTGATGCCCTAGATGAAAAAAGGTTGTGGCTGGGACTGTGCCAGTGAGAAGCGATGAAAGCAGGGTACCACTGACCTCAAAAAAAAAAAAAAATAGCTGTTGTCACAGGACAGAGATTCGGGATATTTGTGGGTTTGTGCAGAAATATATTTGTTAGTGAAATGGGGCTTACTTGGGAGTGTGTAGAGGTGAATTATTTGTCAGACGGCTGGAGGAGGGTTATGCAATATAGTGTTATTGAGCAGGGCTATTAACAGAGTGAATCGCTATTGTGACATGCCTTTAAATTGTTTTTAGTGTCCACAAAGGTGTCATTCTGCAGCTGGCAGGGTTAGTAACAGAGTTGTATTTTTGGTGGACAGCAGTAGATCTCAAAGCAAAATAGCATATTTTACCAAAAAAAAAATGTAAAATATGGCCAAAGCCTGAAGTCTGCAGACAGCAGGGTCTGGGATAGTCATCTGTAGCTGCTTGACAAGTATCCCAAAACTCTGCATAAGCTTGCTGATCCCCACCAGGCAGAGGTAAGGCTGACACTCGGCAATCCTCCTAGAAGAGAAAGCAAAAGAAATAAGATGCAGAGACACACTGAAGCCTGGAGATGCTTCCAGAATGTCCTGCCCTGTTTGTGAATCCATCCTTGACTTGTAGCAGAGAGAATGGTTCAATAATTACTTAATGAAGAAAGAAAAAATTTAAAGAAAGAGAAAAGAGAAGAGAGATGGGACGGGACAGAAAGAGAATGATTTAACCAACTAAAGTCTTAGTGGTGTAGCTCTGTGTGTGTGTGTGTGTGTGTGTGTGTGTGTGTGTGTGTGTGTGTGTGTGCCTATGTGTGCTCGTATGTGTGTCTCTGTGTGTAACTGAGTATATGCATGTACTTCTGTGTGTTTCCATGTATGCTTGTGTTTATATAAATGTGTGTTTGTGTGTGTCTATGTGTCTGTGCCTATGAGTGCCTCTGAGTGTGTCTGTGTGTAACTGAGTGTATATATATGTACTTCTGTGTGTTTCCATGTATGCTTGTGTTTGTATAAATGTGTGTCTGTGTGTACATGTGTGTCTCTGTGTGTGTTTCCATATGTTCTTGTGTGTGCGTGTACCTTTGTGAGTCTGTGGATGTGTCTGTGTAGATCTATTTATTCATGTTTTTATTCAGGAGTCTATACTTACTGAGTACATAATAACCTCCAAGTGCTAGTCTGGCAGTAAGCTAGGTATTGAAAATATATGTTCACGGAGAACAAAAAGGAGCTCACATTGTAGAGGTATAATGTCCCTCTGAGGTATAACGTACACTCAGCGAAGACATGCAGAGACCACACAAGGAACCAAATGGGCTTGCTGCAAGATCCCACTAAACACGACAGAGAAGATGCTGCAGTGAGCTAGAGAAGCCAGAAGAGAAGGGGACTGCTTAGATACGGTGGAAGCATCAATGTAGAGACTACGGAGGACAAGAGACCAGACCGAGCACAAAGAGACCAGAGGATAGTGTCACTTCTGGACTTCCCACATGGACCGTGATTTACTATTATTATTAGGACATGTACATACACATGTACACGCACACACACATTCAGTCATGCACACGAAAATACAAAGATCAATATTTGAAGCCCAAGGTCAGCCTTCCTCCTGCCTAATACAGATGAGGCAGATGCTCCCACCTATGGGCCCCTGCTGTGGCGATCCTGCCCCACCCCACGGCTGACTCTGTCTCCTGGCACCTCTGTGTTTTGGTCTTCGGTTCATGGGTTCTCCTTGGTATGTCAGCAACCCCTTGTCAACCTTTCTGAAAAGCCCAATGGTATTTTAAACTCACTTCTCAAAAAGGAAGCAGCAACTGGTCACTACAAAACACTAACAATGGGGTTGAGAGGTAGCCCGCTGGGCTCGCTAGAGGACTTGCTAGCAAGCGGACCTGAATTTACATCTCCAGCACTTATGTAGAAAGCCAGCCAGGTGAATCCCATGCACTCACTGGCCAGCCAGACAAGCCCAGACAGCAAGCTTCCAGTTCAATGAGAGACCCCATTACAAGTCAGTAAGGCGGAAGTCCGTAGGTGACAATTGATGTCTTACTCTGGTCTCTGCATGTGTATGCACAGGCTCACATGCCAGCACACACACATGTATGTACCACACACACACAAATAGAAGCCGGTATATGTAAGGCAGATGATTTTAATTTATTACCAAAGAATATAGGTTAATCATCAAAGTATTTGGGCTGTTGAGTCATTAATAGTCATGTTGCTAGTTAATTCTTATCAGAAGTAAACACACACGTTTAGTTCTCTACATTGATGCTCCATATGTTTGCATATTGTGTAGTTAGGAGTTTCTCGATGGGAATGTTAATATGAAAAAATAAAAAACTTAGAATACACATCATACATAAACTACTTCTTGACAGAGCTGAAAGGAAAGATTCAGGCCACACTGGCTTGCGTCCCCTCAGCCATCTTGGATCAAAGAGAAAAGAAAAAGAGTTACAGGAGTGGACAAAATCCAAGGTCACTTTAGGTGCTGGACTAATTCTGACCTCAGGTGACTCAGGCCTTCCACTTCTCATGGCGGACAGAGACCAAACTGTAGCAATCAAACACGGGCTCTGCATCCAGAGACCTGAGTTCTAATCTCGAGTCAGCCACATCGAGCTGTGTGACTTCAGGCAAGGGTCTTGGAGCCTCCGAGCCTTCTCCTTAGTCAGTGCCTGTGAGAGGGGTGGGAGTCCCTGCTTTCTGAAGGGCTTGTAATGTCACCAGGTAAGGCCCTGGTACAGCAGGGAGGCTTACTAACAGTGACTCACAGCATCACTCGCAACAGCCATGATTTCATTCTACCTATTTGCCTTCCAAAGAGGAGGGGGGAAAAGAATATGAGGGAAAGAGAAACCGGATGACATAGTTTATAACGATGACATCAGAGATATCCTCCCCACCCCCAAACATGTTGGGTTATTATGTGCTTTAATTCTTGTATGTGTGAGGTGCACCTGTGTTCACGCCTCTCCATCTTAGATTACATGTTTGGGGACAGTAAATCAGTGAAGGAAAAGTAATAAATAATGCCTGCTGACAATGTGATCATGTTTATTAAGAAGCAACGGCCTTGTCGCCTTCATTTTCTTCTCCAGTGATTCCCCTCTCCAAGGGCTTGTTCCGCAGGGACACCCTGCGTTTTAGCTGGAGGCCATTCTCTAATTCTTGCCTGAACAAGAAGACAGTGGGGGGGGGGCACCTGCTTTTCGAAAATAAGTTAAAAGCTGAATTGGGTCCTCTGGTGACTCTGGCATCAAGTTTTACCCATCATGAGAGTCGGCATCTCAACTTGGAAGTTGGGGGAACAGAAATGGCCCAGTCCCTTCTGTGTGTGTTTTCCTGGCCCCTGTTCCTGCCCTGGTCTACACAAAAGTCTCTTTCAGCTTCCATATTTTGAAGAATGGAAGGTTACCATGACAGCTTCTGGGGTCCAGCCTTGTCTCCCTCCCCAAGAAAGTAATGATAAATCAGACCTGAGCAGCGATGTTCCCTTGTTCTCAGGGAGCCTTCCCTTACACCAATTGCCTATTCCCTGCACTCAGACAAAGGGTTTCACTTTCCAAATGATGCTCAAAAGTTAAAATGAGGTTTACATGCCTCATTTTAACTTGGATACTTCTTTTGGTCCCTGGTTAATCTTCATTTGCTACTGAAGGGATTCTCCTCAACCCCATTCTCCCAGAACTGGAAGTCCTCTCCATGTCTTGTTTTCCCTTCACAGTGTCCTATGCTCACTGCTAGATTTGACTTAGCTGTGTGAGGGATGTGTGTGTAGGCATGTGTGCATGCATGTGTGCATGCATGCGTGTGTGTGTGTGTGTGTGTGTACATACCACAGCTGTGTGTGTGAGTGTGCGTGCATGTGTGTGTGTGTATGTGTGTGTGTGTGTACATACCACAGCTGTATGTGTGAGCGTGCGTGTGTGTGTGTGTGTGTGTGTGTGTGTGTGTGTGTGTGTGCCCACGTATACACTGGAACACTTTAGCAGGAGTCCCAAGTCGGACATGCTGAGAAAACTCACTAAACACTAAGTGGCTGGGGTCAGCTCAGTGAGCTTTTGTTTAGCACGTGCTTAGCTTGGGTTCAATCCTCAGGGCCGAAGCAAACAAAACACATGAACGGCTTCACTGCAGAACCCGTGTTGAATTAGTTTGTCATGACACAAAATGTTCATTGGGCTTTCCTCTTCACTCTGATTTACCTCTGAAACTTATTTCAACTCTATTTGGGGGCTTATTGCCCTTCATTCTACTTCTTGTTGAATCTCTCAAGTTTACTCCCTCCCTCCCTCCTTCCTCCCCCCTCCCTCCTTCCTCCCCCCTTCCTCCCCTCCCTCCTTGCTCTCCCCTCCCTCCTTCCTCCCCACTCCCTCCCTCCCTCCTTCCCTCCCTCCCTCCTTCCTTTCCTCCCTCCCTCCCTTCTTTGGGGCATCAAATATGCTACAAAAGGAATCATATCTGTGGGATTTTTAAAATGAATTTGTTGTATGGCTTCTCTCCGGTGTTTGAATCTAGCCCCAGAATCCCTTGCCGAGTGTGATCTTTGTGGGCCTTGGCGCCCCACCTGCTGGCCTCCTTGCAGCTGGCATCAGCTTGTGCTGCTTTGACCACTGTCCTGATGACTTCGACGTGACCCCCATTTGTTTCTCAACTTGGTCCCTTCAGCCAGCAGCTCTGATGGGTTGCTTCCTTGCCTTTGATGGGTCCCACTTCCTGTCATTAATCTCCCTGGTTCCCATAACTCAGCGGCCACATGGACACGTAGAAGAACAATGCATCCAGCTTGAGTCAGCGTCTTCCTCCCAGCTTATGCCCAGCACTGCAGCCTTGCACTTCAGTGGCTTCAGGGAGGCCCGGGGGAGGTGGCAACACCCCACAGAAAAGGCAACATGAACTATGTTCCATTACACGGAAAACCACACTGACGAAGAGGTCACATCCTGAACAGGGCCTTTGATGTCTAATTCCATTTTTTAAATACATGGGTTTTGTTTCTTAATATTTCTATTTATATTCAGTGCTCTGCACCTTCAATGCCCCCAAAGAAAGCTATTAAAAGTCAACGGAACACATTGCCTTTCCCATAAATCCTTTCACACTGCCAAACAAGGTGCTGGGCAGACTGTCTTTACTATCCAGCTCTTGTGGGATCAAAAGCTGGAGAAACTTTGTGTTCTCCTGAGACCCTTATCAGCATTCCTGATTGACTACGGGCGTGCTGAGCCCTGGAAGGTCTGTGTGGTCTAACCCCTAGACTCACAGAACAAACAGGACTGAACAGTCTGTCCTGGCAGGATCCTGGAGAAGAATGCTGCCCTTGCTTCCTTCCATAGGTGTGTTTCCTGTCGTTTTCTCCACATGGTAAGACCTTGACACCAGTGGGACACACAGACACTCGCAGCAGGGCTCAGAGAAACGACAGACTTTCTATGTGTTCTGTGCTCACAAAACTCAGAGGCCTTCCAGGCAGCCATCACCCTCTCCAGGCCTCCATGTCCTTGTCTGTAAGGTGGGTGTGATTTACTAGGGGCCAACCATGGTGAGATCATATTGACAGAGTATAAACTCCAGAACATTCTAAGAGTAAAAATATGGTCCTTCGTTTCATGTCTGTCTGGGGGGTGAAGCCAATTCCCTCTAAGATGAGTCATATGGAGCATCGGGTCAGATTCGCCTCCCTAATGTCAGCAAACCACACTGAGAGAGCTGAGAAAGGCGTTTTCTCACCTGGCCTTAAGGATTTGTGCTGTTTGTTTGACCCAGAACATTGCCTTGTTGATAATGATTTTCCGGTGATTCAACGCTTTTCCTTCTCCCTGATCACAACCTGAAGGGGAATGGGTGTCCTGGAAGGGACTCACTTGACCTTCTCAGAGTTAGGAACTTGTTGCTTGGTGTTCTGGTGAGAAGCTCTCTCTAGGTGTTACTCAAACCCCTGATGTCCCCCTGCAGGGAAACATCTTGAGACAGCCACGTATGCAGTCCCACATGTCAGCCACTCACTCATATACACCGTCACAGAAATGTCACTGGAAACCCATGTGTTACTCTCTGCTTTTAAATGTAATTGGTCATCTTCTTTTTATTTCTATTGCAGTGGTGGGCATGGAACCTAGAGGCTTGCACATACGAGTGGTCTATCGCTCAGCTATCCTCAGGTTCTCTCTCTCTCTCTCTCTCTCTCTCTCTCTCTCTCTCTCTCTCTCTCTCCATGATTTTCCCCTTGCTAGCCCCTCTTCACACTCACTATAACCCCTATATCCAACTTGCATCAAAGCACGTGGAGTGAGCCCTGCATGCTCTCCATGTTCACAGTGTATTTGTGGTATCTGTTCACTGGTTTATTTGTTTAGAGACAGGATCTTATTCTGTGTCTCAGGCTGGCCTTGAACTCAAGCTCCTGCCTCAGCCCCCAGCGTGCTGACTCTATAGGTGTGAATTACTACACCTGGCTGTTTGTGATCCCTAAGTTAATTCATTCTCCCCCACCGACTTTTTAATATTTTTGTCTGTGTGTGAAAATATCACACATCTTCTGAGAATGCAGACTTCCTATTTCCACACACACACCCATCATTATCTAATAAAACTGGACGTTCCTTGTGATCTTCAAGTCAATCAGTTTTAAGTTCTGTAGAGATTTGTTTTGCAACTACCACAACTGAAAGAAGCAAAATGTAACCTTCATCTTTCCAGAAATGTCCCTCCTTTGGAGTCCCAGCTCCCTCCCGGCCCAACTCCTAGTCAGCTAGTGGTCCGGTGGGGTGGTGTTCTTGCTAATCTACAGACATAGAATTAAGCTGCAGGGACAGGCTACCTTCATGGAGCCCAGTGCCCTGTGCTTTGGGTGGACTGTGTGTGGCCCAACCCATTGCTCCTGTTTGTCAGAAGTGAGTTCCACCAGGTGGATGAAAAAGTTAATTAGCTCATCCTTCCCAGACTTCATGATGGTACTGATTAAGATTTTTTAAATTTTATATTTACATATATATATATATATATATATATATATATGGTGTGTGTGTATAGTGTGTGTGTATGTGTGTGTGTGTGTGTGTGTGTGTGTGTGTGTGTGTGTGTGTGTGTGTGTGTGTTGGTGTGTTGGATATCCTGCTCAATTACTTATTCCCTTGAGACGGAGTCTCTCACTGAGCCTAGAGCTAGGCTAAGGGCCATCGTGTGCCGTTGATCCTCCTCTTTCTGCCCTTCACAGCACTGAATTATGGGCATCTGTGGCTGTACCTGGCTTTTATGGGATCTGAACTCAGGTCCTCATGCTTGCGCAGAAAGCAGTCTCACCCACTGCGCTTTCTTCCTGTCCCCTGAAATGAAGTTTTGTGATCCTATTTCTAGTGCCCCCGTTTGGGGCAGGAGTTTGTAGTGGTACATGAATTTACCAAATTAAAATAACAAGCAAACCCAAGGCTGCAGGAGCCAGTCCTCAGGGGAAGGCGATGTCAAGGTAAGCCTCTACGTGAAGCTGGCTACCTCAGCACGTGTTGGCCACCCCCTGTGTAACAGGCACAAGAGCAGACACTTCACAGCCCGTCTCCTCTTATTCATGCTCACGCAACCCCACTCAGTGGGCATTTGACCCCCAGAATCAAAAGAAGAACCAAGAGTCCTTCAACTCCTAGTCAAAATAGTGAGCTGCGCCATGGTCCCCCAAGGCCACCTCTGTCCTTTCCTACCTCCAAACTCTGGTTTTCCAACCTCTTGTACTTGAACTTCTGACTTTAGCTGGAGTTGGAAGAGTCTTTCCACCCAGCCATTTAGATAAGCTTGATATTACAGTTTCCTTTCATGTCTTAAGTGATAGGATTACTTCATCCCAAGCAGAGCATCAGCTTACAGCACATAACCAGACAGAGAGCGCTGCGTCACCATCACACCTTTATACATGTATGAAAGACCCACTGAGGAAGAGAAAAGAGAAAATGTTTGGCTTTGCCCATTTTATGTCTCTTTTCCTCCCAATTAAACTAACTTGGAGTTTTAAATATTTCCTTCCTGTTAAAGGAAGACACTCAGTTCCTGTGCACAGATGTGAAATAAAAGAGAGAGAGAAATGAGTTTGGATTATTCTCCTCTGGAGGTTGGGTGTTCTCAATATCATGTGTGGGACGGGTTTGGGGACCATGAACGCAAAAGCGCATGGGCTGGACCATTGTCTGCTTCCGTCCCCCACTGCAGTTATGTCCTGCAGATTATGTGTTTGACTTCATCTCCAATAACAGCACTTTAACAAAAATGAGTCCAGTACTTTAATTTATAACAGATATGGACGTCTAGCAGGAATTCTCCTTCCGTGAGCGGGACAGACAGATGGACACACCTATACTTCCCTCTTCTTTCCCTGTCTCTTTCTTTTTGTCCTTTTCTCTTTTCATCTTAAGCACAGTGTACTGAATAGTTTTTTTCCAGGAAGGACCTGGTTGGCTCTGTCACCGGGAATTCAGCTCTGGGAGCTTACATAACTGTGTTTTGTGCACTGGCAAGCTCAGGATCCCAGCATCTTTGAATGGCTCTGATATAAATGGAATCACTGCGTAAACGGCTGTCAGGGACTGCCCCTCCATTAAGGAGCCACATCTAGCCCATCCAGGGCTATCATCCCTGCCAGCAGCTCCCCTGCCACCGAGTCCCCTCATCTGCCTCTGAAATGACTCTCAAATGGGCCTCAGCTCTTTCCTCCCCCACCCCCCTAGTTTCACTAAGGTCCTTGTCACCTTTGAGATGCATTAATCTGCTCACCTCCCTGCTGGTCTCCCTGCATCCAGCCCTCCCTCCGTTCTTTGGCTGCCTCCAGCAGCACCTGCAAAGTGCGGCTCAGACCTGACGGCACATTTTTCCTGAGACACTACAGGTATTTTCCCATCAGTGAGTCCAGGAGACCAGTGTAGTGAGGGAGATGTTTAGGGCGATATATAAAGAATTGCTTGGGTTTGAATAGCTGTGTGGTTGTTTTTAGAGTTATCTTTTTAAAACAAGCATAACAAAGTATGTTTTTAAAATTGAGTCCTTAAGTCAGTAGCTGCAGCAGATACAGGGACGATGACAGGAAAGTGGCTGAAGTTTGGGCATGACTGAGATACAGAGTCCAGACTCTTAGCCCATCGTGAGAGATGCTTCACAAGGTGTTTCTCCCCAAATAGCTTCTGGCTTTCCCTGTTATCCTCTCTTGGCTCTTCTTCAACAAAAGCCTCTCCTTGACCATCAATCACATCAAGTGTTGTGGGTTTTTTTCAACACCTGGTGCACTTCCCTCTCTCGACCACCAAATTGGTGTCTAGCTAGTAGACCTCTATATATACTTCAACATCTAATTCACATGTGTCCATCTCGGTGAATCTATTTCTAACTCCCTGGGACAGGATTCCATGTCTCTACAGAGGCTATTCAACACTCAATGACTTGCTTCACTTGGGTAGGGGCTCCTTCCTCTCCCAGCACTCATGATGACCCTACAAGGCTGAGCTTAATAAGTCTCTGGACTTCACTTGGCCAGTGATGGCAGGAGCACAGAAGACACCTCTGTGACTTGATAGGCCAGAGATTAAGTGGTGTGTGACTCTCGGCTAGTATCATCTCTATACAGCAGGGAGGTTTTATATCCAGCCCATCTGAGACTTACTCAGTGTTCACCTCAACACTGAATGTTCCTGGGAGAATAATCCAAGTGCTCTTGAGTTTCTCAGCAACTCTCTGTTCTTCTGCAAAAGCCCCAGAGACATTCACCCTTACCAAGAGACAGCACCAAAGCATGATTGCTCAGGACACTGTAGAGCTTGTAACAAGGGCTCACTCTCAGCTTCTGAGGCTGCTCAGCTCCTGGCAGCACTCTCCACTAACCCAGGGGTAGGCTCACATCAGATACTTCCTGCCTCAATACCATCTGACTACTGCACTTATTCAGCCAGTAGAGTCTCAAGTTTCCCTTGCAGACAAAGGCAAAGTGAGGTATTATGGGAAGCCAAAAGTCCAAAAGCCTATTCAATACACTCAACCTAGAGAGCATTGAACTTGGCAGCATGACATCCTGTGATGTGTTTGCCATTCTCCCTGGTGGCTGAGAGGCTGATCTTCCTTAGGGGATGCCCAAGGTGTGTCCTTCCACTCTATCTATACTGTCTGGACAACTGTGACCATCCTCAAGTATTTTCTTTCTTCCCTGAATTCCAACTGTTCACTCAACACAAGCCAATCTACTTGTATGCATCTGACCAACATTTTGCTTTCAACTGGGACTATCTGAAAGAAAACTCCTTAACGTCAGATGAAGAGTTTAGCAGAGTGGTCTCATATACAGCCAACCCTCAAAAATAGTCATGATTTATAATCATGTACCTTGATGACATTCCTAGTGGTGATAAACACTGTGTGCAAGCTTGGTCTCTTTCTGTGGTCCTTTTATAATTTCTATCCCGTTTTTAAACTTTTTACTGTGGCTCTGGGAGTCTGTCAGAAGCTTTTTCGTGGGCTTATTGGAACTGAATAACTTCAGAGTCCTGGCTTTAGGAATTCTCTCATCCTCTTCACTTGGTTCAAGTACGGACTTCTTATTTGGTCTTTTTTTTAAGAAAAAAAACCCACTTGTATCTCATTAGTTCATTCATTTGTGTATTCAATAAGCATGTATCGTGTGCCTACTCCATTCAGCTTCTGTTTAGGCCTCAGTTGCCAGGAAAGAACAAGACAGACATAACTCTCACCTATAAAGAGTTCATTTAAGGAAAGAGAGACAGAGAAAACAAGAAAGGGGAAACACACAAGCAAATTCAGGCTTCCTGGGTATCCTTAGGGGGCTCGTTCCTGGAATCCCCCAGATACCAAGCCCTCAGGCTCCTCATGGGAAGTGGCCCAATATTTCCATGGAACCTTTCATCTTCCTCCTGCCTACCTTAAACCACCTCTAGGTAAGTTAGGACACTTTAATGCAATCTCAATTCTGTGTAAATAGTTGAGAGTTGATGACAAAAGAAAAGCCTGTACATGTTCAGAACAAACAAAATGTTCCATCTTTCATGGGAATATTTGCTATCCACAATTGGTTAAATCTAAGGATGCTGAATCCAAGAATACAGAGGGCTAGCCATATGAATATGATGTATCCACATACAGGGCAACATCGTTGTTTAATAATCTAGCATGTTGAAAGAGCAGAGGCAGTCAGGACTTTGATTCCATCACAGCATCGGTGGATTCCTAGTTCATCTCCTGCTTCTGATGTTCCACTCAGCTACAATCTCTCATCCTTCAGCGCCTAGCCCTACTAGAGTCCCTGACACAAAGGAGCGTCCACTAACCTTTGTTCACGTCCAGTCTAGTCTTGCCACTCTTGGGGTATTCCCAGTCTGCTTTTGGTGGCTCTTGTCTGTGCAATGCTTCAGAGGAAGAGTGAGCTTTAGGAACCAAGTATTCTGGGGAGACTTAACCCAAGGAAAGGGGGAAACAAGAGACAGTGTAGACCCACAGGCATCTGAAAACTTTCCCCATCTTCTCCCTTCTATACTGGATTCAGTGAAGGAGAAATGTTATGTAGGACAGTCTATTTATTCGGCGCAGGTGGTATGGGAGTTAAACCACTGAAAGACAGGGGTGAAAAGCATCATTCTACTGTGGGCAAGGATGGTGTGGACCCATAGCTACCTCCCTCCGAACACAGAAAGAAGACATCTGAAGTCCCCATGGCCAGGGAGCTGCAAGGAGCCACTGGGGGCCAGCAGTCAGCCTCCAGAGGTTTCTGACTTGTACATTTCCCTTTCCAGGGTAGGATGCTGGGAGCCCGGAGCCTAGGGTGGAAGGCTAGTCCCTTCCATCACCTCCTCATTGGTTCTTAGATAGTGTTTTAATGACAGCTTGAGAGGCTTGGCGTCTTGGCCTCCTTCTATTTATGATCCCCATCGTGTTAATGTGCACTTAATGAGAAATTCTTGTCTTGCTTGTAAATCCTGTAGCCGGCATTCAATTTATTGACAGATGTTTGCTTGGATCTCTTTAAAATTACTTCATAAATCTTCCAGGATAAAAGGCCTCAAGTTTGGTTATTAAGACAGGGCCTTGTTGACAGTTGCGTATTTAACTGTTTCAAAGTCAATCTTCAGTACTGTCAGGGTGCACTGGCAAGGGGCACCCGCTGCGGAGACGTTTGCAACACTTTCCAGACCTATCAGGGCCTGGGAAGTGCGGCTCCTGTGCCTTCCGGCTCCTGTGCCTTCCGGCTCCTGTGCCGGGATCCCTCAGGTTAACTTCTCTGTGACCTCGAGCGCTTCACACTTACTCATTCCTCCTATCAGAGCGTCAGTGTCAGCGTGATGAAGTGTTTCTGCTGAGGAGATAAGGCTGAGGAAGCCACAGCATCTCAGACACCAAGAATGAGTGTTGATGGGGACCCTGTGCTGAGGTGGCACCTCCCACGCAGCCACAGGCAGGAGGCACCATGGGCAAACATGTGGACTCCGGCAGCTGGGTCAGGAAAGAGTTTGCTTGAAAGGCTTGAGAAAGCACCCACCTTCATGCCTGCGGACTGACACCTGGTAGTCTGGATCAGGACTTTTCTTTCCTGCTGCTAATTATTTAAAAGACCTTTGTAAATGACTTAAGATAAAAGAAAGCATGAAAAGCAGTCAGCTGGTTCATACAATTGACACGCACAAGGGAACTGGCCTACAGCACGGAACAGCTCTTATCTACTCGCTAAATCATCCTTCTACGTTTCTTTTGGTTACTTGCGTTAGGGTAAATTGTTGTTTTTGCAGTACTGGGCATTGAACCTGGGTCCAGTTAGTCAAATGTTCTATCATTGGTCCTAATCAGGTCACATGACCACCCTTTCACTAATTACAGTAGTCAGAGGTAGACTATGCTGTGGTTGGTTGTGTCTAAGTCACGTGACAGTCTCACCTTAAACAGAGAGATTAAGATTAAGCAAAAGAAAGGTGTGGTCCAGAAAAAACGGGGTCTTCTCATCTAAAGAAGAGGTGGGGGGCTAGAGACTGGCAGCATGGGACAAATGCTCAGCGGTGCTGATTGAGCTGAAAGCATGGGCTTTCCTCGCAAGGTCAGGCTCTTGCCTGGGTGCTGCCTGTCAGTGTTTGTTCATGCCAGTGGAGTTGGAAATATCCCCCCATTTGAAGCAGGAGTCACAGTGGCCCCTAGAAGGAAGGCACCAGGAACATTACACAGCAAACCTCCCGGAAGGCTGACTAACTGGCCTCAGAACAGTCCGTGTTTACTAGAATCTGAGGCAATTTCCTTCATGGAAATTTCTGGAAATTTTAAGGTGCTCTCATCACTAAGAGCTGGAAATTTTGGCCTTGAATATTTACTGGATCCCTGTGGGAAACATTCTTCATGGAAATGATTGTAATAATTTGGCTGTAAAATTGGTTTGTAATAATAACACTTTCTCAGGGATTGCTACTTGCTGGCTCCTGTGCCTGCCAATCTGTTAGATATTTTGTTATTCCCCTTTTATATCAGTGAGGAAACTGAGGCACAGAGACATCAAGGAACCTGTCCAACAGCCCATAATATACATGGGGCTGAGATCTGAACTCATTCAGTCTGACTCGAAAGCCATGTTCCCACAAGCACGGGCACAGCAAGCAGGTTGTCCACACTGTGAAGACATAGGCATAAATACACTGAATCGAAGTCTGTGATACCATTGGGGGTAATGACATGTGCCTGTGATCCCAGCCCTCGGAAGCCTGAGGCAGGAGATTGCAGAGTTCAAGGCCACAAACTCCCACCACCGACAACAGAGGTACCAGGTACCATGTCTTCCCTCCATGGGGGACTGTGCCAACCTCTTTTCTATTATGATGCTTCCATCAGGCTATTTATCAAGGCCTTGTCTCAAGCAAAACAAAGTGTAGCACTGGGTGGTATTAAATGTATTCAAATGTACAATGATTAAATACATAATACATAATTTAATCATAATGTTATAGGTACATTAAATCTAATCTATGCACTTTAAAGGCTTTCTCTTCCAAGAATTGAGTCAAGATACAATTCTTTACAGATGATGTTAGAAAATGTGAAGAGTCCCAGTGTCCACCATACTGAGTGCCCAGCAGCCCCACACTCCCCCCCAGGAAGCAGTCAAAGAGCAATTTCTCCCATGATGCCTCTGGTCAGGGCATAGGAGACAAAGCCTGTAGAGGGTGCTGTAGAGGATTTTTCTTTGGGCCATCAGCTCACAAAAAATTACATGGAGACATTATTAATTATGAAAGCTCTGCAGATAGCTTTGGCTTGTTTCTAAAATAGCTCCTATGAATTAGCCCATTTCTATTCATCTATGTGTTGCTACGTGACTCGTGGCTTTACCTCTCCTCCTGCGTGTCTGTTCCCTCTCTGTCTGTTGGTGACTCCTTGTGCCTCTACCTTCTTCTTCCCAGCATCCTCTGTGCCTGGAAATCCTGCCTAACTATTGGCCATTCAGCTTTTTATTAAACCAATAACAGTGACATATCTTCACAGTGTACAAAAAGATTACTCCCGCAGCAGGGAGCCCACATTCCCTTTGGAGGGAGCAGTCACAGGGACCAGAGCTCACAGAAGTCTCATGGTCGGCGTGGGGATGGCAGTGGAGCAAAGCACTTCTCTGGACAAGGGAACAAGTATCTCTGTGCTCTCCTTTATCTGCACAGACTTGCTGGCTTTGTTTCCCTAGAATGGACTTACTGGGAGTCCAGGGTCAGGAGAGACGACCCAGCAATTAAGAACAGGTGCTGTCTCTGCAGAGGACCTGAGTTCAGTTCCCCAGAACCCACCTCAGGTGGTTCACAGCTGCCTGTAACTCCAGGCCTGGGGGAATCCGACACCCACTTCTGGCCTCTGAGGACATCTGCACACATTTGAACATACGCCCTCAGATGCGGGCCCATACACACAATTCAAAATAAGAAAACAATTTAAAAATCTGAAAAATAAACCAAACCCCACCAGGGTTCAAATACTGGATCTAGTTGTTGACTCCAGGAGACATCAGCAGAGGGGGAGGAAGGAGAGAAGGGGAAGGCCTTGACGACAGAGATGTCAGTACTGTGGGCAGCCGGGTCATGGTGTTGTGTGGAGCACACACCTTGGAATATTCCTAGATGAGGGGTGAGGGTGCTGGGGTGGTTTTCACACAGTTGCCCCTCTGTCCTCACCAGAAAGCTTCTCTCAGGGGTGTGAACCTCTCAAATTTCCACTGTCACACAGCCACCCAGATATTCTCCCCCACCCAGAGGAGTGCAGATGTTCCAGTAAGCATGCATCATAGACAGAGGTACATGCCTTGGAGAGATGGACAGGTTGTGGGTAAAGCCAACTGTGACTAGCAGTGTTATCTCAGGGTAGTAATTGTGATTGAATGGGGCAATACATAAAACACACTTGGAGATTATTACTGTCTGGTTTTAGAGAAAACATAAAAGCTGGGGGACGATATTACCTCATAACACTAAAAAGACTGAGAGTGAGTCAGTCTGGAAATGTCAGGAGATGGTAGATCCAGAAGCTTGGAATATCAGGCCATCAAGAGCTTTTGGGCAGGGAGACTGCATGTGTGGAAGAATCCAGGTCTCGTAAGCATACAGGTCCATTTTAGAGTTCCGAGTCCTGCCACATGGTGAGTACCGTGTCCCTTTTGTGGCCAGTTTCCAATCAAATATTCTCAAATAGTCGACATGAATTCCAGTAAACACCAGTGTCCTGGGGGATACATAGAATGTGCAAACACAATCTGACCCATGTAGATGTAGCTAAATCTGTCAGTCGCATAATGGACAGCTTCATTTCTCTGTGGACTGTTTAGGCTTCATATAGACAAAGCCTAAATTGTGCCTGTACCTCCTAATCACGTCCTAAGAGGGAGCATCCTGTTCCCGATTTCCCCAACCAACACTTTGGCACGCACCCTGCCTAACAATACCCACAGATGAAGGAGGCCTTGGAAATAAGCTTTCTTGAGTGAGTAATGACTTTCAGGATGCAGAAGGGGGATTGTCTTTGGAAACGGGTCTATCTTGATGGATGATTGAAAAGCTGCTGTCTTTGGTAGAGTTTTCGTGGTTTTATATTTGAGGCTATGTAATAAATAAATGTGTAATTGCCCTCAACATGATGCAAGACCAGACGGTGAAGATGAGGCAGAAAAAATCCTATAACAGCATAAAAATTTATTAGGATCCCTATTGGTAAGCAAGGCAGGGCTGTGTGAACAAAGAATGGGCTGTCTGCAATTGACCAAGATAGAAACCAAGGCAATGAGTACAAATCCCACCAGGCTTTCGTGGAGGGCGTGCGGGGGGAGGGGGCAAGGGACAGACACACTCTGACTTACAACCCTTAGGAAAGTGGTTTCAGAGCCAACACTAAGTAATTGGAGTAAGCAAGCACTGAAATCATTTACCTAGTCGTCCTGGCTGTTAAACAGTATTTTCAAAGGGCAGATTCTTTGTGTGATTCAGGGAAGTGGGAGCATCCAAGGTGGCCCTTAATCTCGCCCAATTCTCTGAGGTCTTGTCTTCCTCCACATTCTGCTGAAGTCGGTTTTTGTGCTCCCACGTATTCATGACATGTTTTTTGTTTTTATTCTTTATGATCACAGCTCAGCTTATTGCCTATTGTTTTTTTTTGTCTTCCCAAGTGATTCCCATTAACGGCTTTACATGGATCAATCTATCTGTGTCTCTCAAATTAACTTTGATCTCTTTCGGTGACAACTGATGGGTGACAACTTGAGATATTTTATGTGGTGTCTGGAAACAGGCTCAGCTTTCTTTTCATCCCATGTTTTTATTGGAGAGGTCAAAGAATGTTTTGAATACAGCTGTGCGAACTCCATTGAGAAGATTTGTATTTTAACAGTTGCAGGCTGTCACCTTACAGGGAAGGCCCAGACCTAAGGTGGGATTTCAACTCAACTTTCTTCAATTCAAACCACAAGCTTAAATATTCAAAAACGTTTAATTCTAGTGCTTAATAAATCATAATTTAATAATTTTCAGAGCATGAAAACAGTCATTTCATGATATCATTGGAAATGAGATGTGTGACTCTGACTGCTGTCTCACAGTAACACTAAAGTGATTTATCTGAAATTGAGGAGTATGTGTGTATGTGTGGTGTGTGTGTGTGATTTATAGTGTATATGTGTGTGGGTGTGCATATGTATGATGTGTGTGTGGTATATGTGTGTATATGTGTGTGGTGTATGTGTGATACATGGTGTGTGTGTGTGTGTGTGTGTGTGTGTGTGTGTGTGTGTGTGTGTGTGGTATATGGTGTGTATGTCTGTGTGTGGTATATGTGTGTGTGGTATATGTGTGTGAGGTGTATGTGTGTGTAGTGTGTATATGTGTATGTGGTGTATGTGTGTGTGTGTGTGTGTGTGTGCTGTATGTGTATAGTGTGTGTGAGAGATATGTATGTGGTATGTATGTGTATGTGTGTGATGTGTGTGATGTATGTGTGTATGTGTGTGGTGTGTGGTGTGTGGTGTGTGTGTGTGTGTGTGTGTGTGTGTGTGTGTGTGTGCGTGTGAAGGCCAGAAATCAACATCCAGTGTCTTCCTCAATGGCTCTCCACCTTTTTTCTTTTTCCTTCCTTCCTTCCTTCCTTCCTTCCTTCCTTCCTTTTTCTTTTTCTTCTTGAGGAAGCATCTCTCAGTGAACCCGGACTGAATGAGCAGTGTGATGCAGAGATACAGCCGCCTCTGCTTCCTAAGGGATTCCAGGTGTGCACCACCATGTCCACAAGCTCTGGATGTGTAAACACAGGTCCTTGTGCTTAGCATGGTAAGCACTGCAATGATGGAGCCCTCTCCCTTACCCCTGTGGACCATCCTGCCTGTTTTAAACCTACTTCCCTCTGTGGTATCCAGTATCCAGTTCAGTCTCACCTTGTACAAGATACACACAAAATAAATGGCAACAGGATTTTTTGGTTGTCATAAAGCTTAAATAGAAAGATTTGCACAAACCTGGGAAAGTAAGTGTTTCTTTGGGAAGATCTCTGAGTGATTTTCTTGATCTGACCACTTAACATGCCAACTTCAATTCATCCCACAAAAAGTGATCTTTCCTGGGTTGTTTGATTTCAAACTCTTAAGGTAAGGGTTCTGTTATTCAAATCTGAGATGATCTTTTAATTAAAAAGAAAAAAAAAACCCAAAACCAGATATCAGGGTGAAAGCTGAACGATCAGAGAAGCAGAACAGCCAGCCACTAGTTCTTACCTCTATGATATCCTCAGCCTAAAGAGAGTGAGTTCCCATTTCCTCACGCCTTAAATACTTTTCTCTGCCCAGACATCACTTCCTAGGATTAAAGGAATTTGTGCTTCCCAGTACTGGGATTAAAGGTGTGTGCCACCACTGCCTGGCTCTGTTTTCAGTGTGGCCTTAATTCACAGAGATCCAGACGGATCGCTGCCTCCCGAGTGACAGGATTAAAGGTGTGTGCCACCACTGCCTGACCTCTCTGTCTAATCTAGTGGCTGACTCTGTCCTCTGATCTTCATGCAAGTTTATTAAGGTACACAATATATCACCACAGGGTTCTCAGCAGGTGCAACTTTGTTTCCCAGGTATGTCCAGTAACACTCACAGATGTTTCTCTTGGTCTCACTGGTATGAAGTGCCACCAGGTCGCAGCGAGTGGAAACTAGGGTGTAACTCAACACTTCACCTACCCCATCCTAGATGTCAACAATGCCAACTCTGAGATATCCCACATAGGAATAAACGACTTGTCTGTTTCTTCATTTTCTGTTGTGAATTAGCACAAAAGTGATGGCCCAGCCTGTGCTAGATGTGAGTCAGATGTGGCTGGGTTTGTCTTTTTCAGCTAGAGCTTCAAGCATATAGAGATATATAGAAGAGATGTGGCTTGTAGATGGAAGGGATATGATTATGGTTATGGATTTAATATGTGTGGATGATGGGTTGAGAGGAGGGTGGAAAAAAGGGGGAAGGTAGGGAAGCCATCCCTGCTCATCCCCATGACTGCCATGGACACAAGCAGAGAAAGCTGTCTTCAGATGACAATCTCTGTGTGATGTGAGTTCCCCCCCCCCTGGGGGGGGGAGAAGGGGGAACCATTGGGAATATTATTGTCTTTTCTTGGGGGCCATGTAAAACAGGCTGCTTTTGGAGCAAAAAAAATCTCCAGTTTGACTCACTTTTTTTTCTCCCTGAGACTCCCAAGGAAAATAGAATCCTCACAGGGCAAGGATCAGCCCTTCCCTCCATCCGTCACCAGCAGAGGTACATTTGGCCCATGTCCTGCGCGCTACAAAAAAACTCAGCCATCTCAGCCATGCCCTCACTCTGTGTGGCCTGCCGGATGCCAGGTTCCCTCCAGAGCCTGTTCCTCTTGTTTTGATCTTTTTTTTTTTTCTTTTCTAAGTTCAAACTTTTCAGTCTCCTTTTTCATCTGTCTGGGAGGCGAAACCAGCTCCTGACAATGCCCTGGTCAGCTCTTTTAGATTTTTCCCCCCTTTGGGGGGAAAAAAAAGTTGATTTCCTGTACTAGTGAGCCATACATCACTGACATCTCTGTCTGTGCCTCTTGTCTGTGACAGAATGACAGGTGTCATTTATCACTGGGGCTCGCGGAAGCTGTGGGAAGAGGGATTGGATTTTTTTTTC
Source organism: Peromyscus californicus insignis (assembly GCF_007827085.1). Lineage (NCBI taxonomy): Eukaryota > Metazoa > Chordata > Mammalia > Rodentia > Cricetidae > Peromyscus > Peromyscus californicus. The sequence continues at coordinate 144,837,919 of NW_026294595.1, forward strand.
TTTCTTTCTTTTGGGCTGCCAGATCATTAAAAAGGGGGCTTTCCAAAGAAAGCTGTGTGTAACCTGAGTGCACTTACTGTCAGCGGAAGGCTGGAAGAATGGGGGAATGGCGAAAGGGAGCGAGAGAAAGAGAGGGCGGAGGGAGGGGAGGAGTCTCTGCCAGTCACTGTGCAGCTCACCCCAGTTCAGCTCCTGCCCGTGCATGCTAACTAAGGCCTTCAGAGATTTCTGCCTGGCTGGTGATGCCAAAGAGGAAACCGAAGTAGGAAGCCTCTTTAATATCCCTGTTTTTCATCCCGTCATGTAACGGGGGAGACACATGCTGTACCGCACAGGGCCTGACTTGAAGTAAGATCCTCGCAGAGGGCAGGCAGGAAAACCTATCTGAACTTAAGGGAGAGACTCTGTAAATCACAAGTCGAAACTGAGACCTGCTGGCAGGCTCCTTCTCCAAGGAGACATTTACAGCAGCCTGTTTGCAGAAGCACACTCGGAAAGTGCCCAAGTATATCTTCTGAGTGCGTCTCTCCTTTTGGCACCCTCTCCACCACCAAATGGCTCCAGGGACCAGGAAACAGACTCCTGGCTTATCGTTTCTCCGAAACGGGAACCTTCCCTTCTCCCGCCCCTGATGGATGGTATCAAAGTGATGAAAACAAGTTAACTTTCAACAGTCCTAACTCGGTGCCATGCTAAATAACTTCTTTTTATTTTATTGTTTTTGCATCATACTCTGTGTGTGTGTGTGTATGTGTGTGTATGTGTGTGTATGTGTGTGTGTGTGTGTGTGTGTGTGTGTGTGTGTGTGTGGCTGCACACTTGTGGAGGTTGGAAGACAACATTCAGTAGACAAAGTGGGTCCTCGGGATTTGAACTCAGGTCATCAGGATTGGCTGCAAGCACCTTTACCCTATAAGCCATCTCACCAACTCCTCTGTGTCTCAGTTTAACCATCCCCGCCATTGCCAGATGGCTGCATTTTTTAAAACAGTGCTGTGCGGTCCCAAACCCCAAAGTGTTCTTTGCGGCCAGGCTGGGCTCCAAAGGCAAGCTGTTTGGTTCTGCGGCCTCAGCCATACGTTCAGCGTGCAGGGAGGATGTTGTGAGTTTTTGTGTGCCTGGGATGAGAATCTGGCCATTTTGAGTTAGGAAGGTACCAGCTAAGGCACGAACCAACACAGGGCCAGGCTCTCACCAGCCATCAAGTACAAACTCATGACTGAGGAAGCAGCATAAATTCTACACAGTTTAAATGATAAAAAAAAATTAGGGAAATCTGTTTTCTGTCTTCCACAAAACCCTGCAGGAAGTCTCAATTTTACCTCTTCCCCCAGAGAGCCTAGAGGGCTTATTAGCTGACCCCTGACCCAAGATAAAATCAGCCACAGAGAAAAATAGAAAAAAGAAAAAGGGACAAAGGATTGGAGGAATGAATGAACCAGAGAGAGAGAGAGAGAGAGAGAGAGAGAGAGGGAGGGGGAGAGAGAGAGAGGAAAAGGGGGTTGAGGGAGGAGAAGAAAGAGAAGGGAAGAAAGGAAAGAAAAAGGGAAAGACAGAAGGAAGGAGGGAGGAAGACAGACGAGGAAGGAGGAAGGGAGGGAAAGAGAAAGGGAGAAGAAAGCATGAGAAATAAAAGAAAACAAAGAGGAAGAGGAGGCAGGATCTCCCAACAGCTGCATCTCTTTTAAGAGCTGGTACGGAAGCTGAGAGCATCCGTGAGGCCCCCGCCGCAGCCGGCAGCCTGGCTGGAGCACACTCCTGCAGGAAGAGCATCCCTTCCAAATAAGTTTTCCTTCACTGCTTTTGCACAAAGCCTGCTGCTCAGAGAGACAAATGGGCTATTAGGTAATCTACTTAATTGACAAGTGACTTAACTAATTACCCTAACATGCTTATTAAATGTTACCTTTCCCATTCGCCACACATTGTTAGGGCATCAATGTATGGGAGCCTTATCATACCACTGTCCCCTGACAACATGATCCTATTAAACAGGAGCGCGGGTGTGTTTCTGTTGTGTTATTTCCTCCCTCTGTGGTTAGAGTCAGAAAAGATAGAATTAGGAGCCGGGTGTATAACGAGCCATCCTGTTCGGGGACAATGTCCTATTATGCTGGCGCCTAGTCACTCAGATGGATCGAGAATGGACTAAATAAAGAAATAATGTAAATTATCAAGCTTCGCCTAATGGGTGGAAGGAAGGCTGAGGCAGAACCCAATTGCCTTTTGACTGGAGCCTTTCATAGCTGAAGGGCCAGTTTCTTTATTTAGACAAGCCTACAAAACCTCTCGTTCAGAGCTCCTCAAGGAGGTGTGTTTGGAAAGGCAGGATTTTGCAGGTTTTAGAGGGAAAAATGGTACTACAGCCATGTCTGAAATGCACAGGGGTTGCCTACTATTCCTAAGGATATAAATATTTCACTGTGAAACTTTGCTACAGCATGGTTTTTTAAGACATTTTAAAAAATGTATCTACGTATATGTATGTGTGTGTACACGGTATGTATGTGCATTTGTGTGCACATGTGTGGGGTCTGTGTGCATGTGTATGTGCACACATGTGTGTATGTGATATGTGCATGAATGTATACATGTGGGAATGTGTGGGAGTGTATGTGCATATGTGTACGTGTGTAGTGTATGTGTGCATGAGTGTGCATATGTGGGGGTGTGCATATTAGTATGCGTTGTGCATGTGTTTCTATTGGTGAAATTATTAAGGCCACTCCATGTAGTTAAAAGGGAGGTTTATTTTGTGGGGTAACTTACAAGTGAAGGGATAGGTTGCAGGGTCTGGGAAAGGTGTAGCGTAGTCCGGCGGTGTTCTCTGGAGAACTCTGCTCGGTCTACCTTCAGCGTCCTGTGTCCAGGAACCAAGAGAGCCAGCGCATCCAGCTCTTGGGTCTTCAGGGTCCTCTCTTGGCCCCCGCTTTGTAGGCGTGACAGTGACTGAAGCCTCAATGGGGGTTGGAACTTCCAGATCAAAGCTGGAATGACTACCCACGACATGTTTGTGTGTGTGTGTGTGTGTGTGTGTGTGTGTGTGTGTGTGTGTGTGTGTAAGCCAAACTGCTATTGGGTGTCTTCTTCAGTTGCTAACCACCTTACTCTTCAAGGCAGTGTGTTCCACCAGCCCTGAAGCTACTCTTCTGACTAGACTAAGAGGTCAGCAAGCCCCATGGTATCACTGTCTCTGTGTCCCCAGCACTGGGATAATAAGAACGCAGCGTCCGTCACTCCTGGCTTTTAATGTGGATCCTGGGCTCCAACTCAAGTCCTCATGCTTAGAAGGAAAACACTTCACCAGCTGATCCGTCTCCTCAGCCCCAGGTGCTTTCAAAAGTTGTAGAGAGTCTCAATTCAATTTAGATGTGATATTTCTACTAAATGAATTATGAAATCAAAAATATTTACAGTTTAGAGATTTTTAGGAGAGATGAAAAATAAGGAGTTGTGAATCCATGTCTCTACTGTGTTCTGGTTATCTGGTAACAGGGGTCATGTGGACACTTTCAAAGATATGTTCCTTTGGTTTTTAGTTTGTGTGTGAGTGTTTGCCTGCATGTATGTCTGGGTACCACATGGTGCCTACAGAAGTCAGAAGGCACCAAATTCTCTGGAACTGGACTTACAGATGGTTGAGAGCCACCATGAGGATGCTGGGAACCAAACCAGGGTTCTCTGAAAGAGTAGCCCGTGCTCTTAACCCTCGAAGCCCCAACTTCACACCCCTGAATCTAGTTCCTGCTTTTCGTTTTCCACTGGCTGTGGCTAATACAGATGGCTAAAGCTGGTGGCTACTCCTCAGAGCAATGTACAGTGAAACCCAAAAAAGAGGTGCATTCTTGGTGGTACCTAAGAACATATATCAGAGTACTTATGTAAACGGTGAAGCAACAGCAAAAGGCTAGAACCACTGGAAAGATAATTTTCTGTGTAGGATGGAGTTAGAGGCAGGAATGTCTGCAGAAAACTGAAGTATCAGTTGTCCAGGGCAGGCAACTCCCAGTTCTAGCAGACACCCTGTTCTCAAACTCCAGCTCTGCCCCCCACATTGCCATATCTATCTCTGAAATTAGGTCTCTCTCCAGCCTCTGCCAGGATCCAGTTGATGGTCAGCAGTTAGCTTTTGACTTTCTGGAAGTACACAGAAGTCACATCGAAAGTTGCTTAGATCACACTCACCACAGCCACTTTGGATGAGTCAGGGAACCCACGATGATATGGGAGCTTACACTCTGTCTACAGAGTGCACTGGGGTAGCCCTGACCTTAGTGGGAAGCCCAGCTGGATAGCTATTGACCTGGTTGTTAATGTGGAGACACCGGTGCAGCCTTGATCAGTCTGGTCATCTGAAAGACCTAGGAATCCAGCCAGGCAACCTCACAGCAGCCTGACAATAACAGTGAGCTTGCCAGTACCAAATCTGCCACAACCCAAGAGAGACCAGCCCGTCAGTGTTCTGCTTGAATCCGACCTCCACAATGCCCAGGAAGAGTGAGTGAGGTGATTGGCCAGCAGCCCTGAGCTAGCTCTGGGATCGTGACTGATGGCTGTGATTTTCCTTGTTGTCTGGTTATCTGCAGTGAAAGGTGAGCGAGTAAAAACAAAATTGTGGTAACACTAAGACTCACTGTAGACAGGGAGAGACAATCAAGTAAGCAAGTGTTTAAAACATACCATAATCACATACATAATGACCTTTATGGCAAAGCGTGATACTACCAGGACCTGTGAGCAGTCAGTGTCCCCGTGTCTGAGAAGTAGGGAAGAAGCTCACTGAAAATGTCCTCATGCAGAGAAATGATCAAGCTGGAGGAGCAGGGACAGCCTCGGGGGAGAGGTTCCTGGGTAAGGATTCCTGGGCAAAAGTTTATCTTTGCAAAAGACGACGGCAGATCATTCCATAGAACATGGACTTTCTCATTCTATCAGGACACACTGTGCTCTGTTATGAAAAGCTTTCTGAGTAGGTAAGAGGGGGAAATACCTATGACCTTGGTCCTCTACACTCCACGGCACTGCAACAATGCTCCAGTTAGAGGTCACCAAGATGGGACCCATCATAACTCAAAGAGCAAGGCCAGGGCTGCAACTTACCTGCCGGAGCCAGGAGCCATAAGCACACTGGGCAAGGGGCCCATGGTTACAAGTGTCACCCACAACAACTTCCAGAGACACTGTCTTTCTCTCTCTCCTGTTCTGAGCCTTTGGTGACCATACCAAATCATTGATTGAGCAGTTAAATTTCTGGAGCTACAAATAAGAGCAACTGAAATATCACTTGAGGGTAGTCATGGAGACCCATCCCAGAACATAGTCGTTCAAAATGCGGACCATTTACCTCCTCCATGGCACGGCAGGTCCATGAGGCTGGGCTCAGCTGAGGGTTGCTTGGTCTTGCCTGGCTTTGGGGAAGGTGAATGGCTCTTTTCCATGTGGCCATGACCTTGTGGCAGGCTGGCCCAGCTGGTCCCCAGGGTGAACAGTTCTGAGGACAAGAGGCAGCAGGTCTCCTGGGGTCTGGCTCAGACACTCATGGCTCTCACATCTCTTACATTCCACTGGACAAAGAATCCCCAGACTCAGTGCGCAAGGGAAGGGACATCGCAGTCTAGTCAAAAAAGGAAGTGGAGTTCTCAGTGACAGAAAGATGAGAAGGGGGAGCAAAGAAAGGAGGGTGTCTCTTGAGCTAAGTTCAAGGCCTGTAGACAGAAAGAAGGGTCTCCTCCTGGGGTCAAACTTTCTGTTTCAGTAATAAAATAAAGATAACAAATGATCAAATTGGGCCCTCTGGCCTCCCTCCCTCCCTCCCTCTCTCCCTCCCTCCCTCCCTCTGGCATGTCACTAGGCCTTCTACACACATCCACCTGTAATGCCACCTTGCGCCAGATCCAAACAGGGTGTGGCCCAGAGATTAATTTTACTTTATTCAAATATTAAATATATAATGTTCTTCCTTCTGAAATACTTCAGCCCCTTGTTACTATGCTCTCTGTCTCTCTGTCTCTCTCTCTCTCTGTGTGTGTGTGTGTGTGTGTGTGTGTGTGTGTGTGTGTGTGTGTGTGTGTGTGTGTGCATGTGCCAGAGGCCCAACTTGATGCCATTCTTCATGAAGGAGCCATCCTTCTTCTTGGAGACAGAGTCTCTAACAGGGACCGATTCACCTAGGCTGTCTAGCTACCTGTCCCTAGGGGTCCACTTGTCTCCGCCTCCTCAACACTGAGATAACAAGCATGTGCCACCACACACAGCTTTTTCACATGTGTTCACAGGGTCAAACTCAGGCCTTTGTGCCTGCCCAGCCAGCGCTGCACCAACTGAACTCTCTCCCCAGCCTGACCATGCTCAACGTGTGCTGACACCGAGAGGCAACCTTGAGACTGAGCCAGAGTTCCTGGATGTCCCCATCCTTTAGTGTTCTTATCCACAGAGCCAGTCTCCATACAGAAATGTCCCACTATGCGGCTTTGGAGAGATAGCTCAGTGGTTAGGAGCAATTGCTGCTCTCACAGAGGATCCGTGTTTGGCTCCCAATGCCCAGCTAAGGCAGCTCCCAACAGCCCGTAACTCAAGCTGCAGTGATATGACACCCCCTTCTGACCTCCAAGTGTACCTGCACAAATGTGTGCATACACGTGCACAATTTTTTTTTATTTTGTTTTCAAATGTGGTTTTGAGCAACAGATGAGATGATCTGAGGCTCTGTGCCCAGCAACAACCTTTAATGATGCAGGCTTTGTCATCACTACTAGAATTCACCTCTCCTCTGTCCCCCCGAAATCATGATATCTCAACATTGCCAGGCACATAAAAATTGCCTACATCCCAATGCAAGCTGAAAAACGAAGGTAGTTAATATGTGTTCGACTTCCGTTTCTTCTAAGACAGATATCTGAATGCCTATTGATTTTTTTCTTTTAGCTTTGTCAGTGACTAAACAAAGGTTAATCTCTTCCCCTGGCAAATATTTATCGAGTGATACCAAGAGTCTTGCTTGGGGAGTTCATCCACAGGTCTGGTCTGGACCCTCGTGTTGCCACTCTGGCTTCCTGGGGTACTCAGAGACAGTGCCATGTGTTACTGTTGCATCAGCTGGCTGATGGATCAGGCAGGGAACACTTGGCATAATCCATGATGTGACGGAGGAAAGAGTAACCAGAGCACAGCTTGAAGATGGGAGCTGGAACAGGAGGTGCTCAGTGGTTTAAGCGATGGCCACACAAGTGTGGGGAGCAGAGTTCAGATCCCCAGAACCTGCTGAGAGGATGTGGGAGCCTGCTTGCAGCCCCAGTGCTCAGGGAGTGGAGATGGGGATACCCAAAGCAAGCTGGGTAATTATACTACACAAACTGGCAAGTTCTGAGTTCAGTGAGAGACCCTGCCGCAGGATAAAGTGGACAAGAAGAGAGGAAGACAGCTGACATTGACCTCTGGCCTCTATGCATGTACACACACACACACACACACACACACACACACACACACACACACGTAACCATAGGCACATAACAACATACACACATTCACACAACAGAAGATGAGGGACTGTAGAGACGGCTCATAGTTTAAGAGTATGAACCATTCTCACAGAGGACCTGAGTTTGGTTCCTAGTACCCGAACAACTGGCTCACAACCTCTTGTAACCACAGTTGCTAGGGTTTTGATGCCCCCTTCTGGCCTCTCTGGCTACTGCACTTATGTGCATATACCCACAGAGACACACATATTCATAATTAAAATTTTTAGATAGATACTTTTAAAAGATGGTAGTGGCATTGAAGACACCAGCAAGTAACATTGTAGTGACCTAAGACTGGTATCCAGAAAGATTCTTGGGCCAGGAGATACCAGACTTAGGGCATGCAGGCCCAAAGAAGCCAGTAGGATGGGTATGCCTTCTCCATCTGTCTTCTCCTCCACGAGCCCATCCCCTTCGGACAAACCCATGGGGAAGCAGAAAGACAGGGGATCCCACATAGGGGCTGGGTCAAAGCAGCCTCCCTTCCAGGACAGGGTCCGGCAAGGCAGGTACAGAACCCACACAGAGGACAAGCAGAAGCGGCCTTGGACAAAAACTCTTAAAGACTGAAGGATGCAGGAACCTTCCCACCCTGGGAAACCTCCTCTCTGAAAATGATGTCACATATTTAGGAGCTAGGTCCAGGAAAACTTGCCAATCAGACTTTGCATCCTGGGATATCACATCTCTCCTTCTCTGAGGTGGGTCACCTGGAAAGATCTGAACATTCACTTAGCCACTCCCTTGGCCTGAGACATCAATAAAGACACCATCCTTTGATTGGATAATGAGAACATTCATTCTCGGGTTGTCTAGGTTACAAACTAGCAACCAACCAGATGTATTTCCAATGTTTGTTTTGCCTGGTTTTGAGATGGGGGCCTCACTATGTAGCCCTGGCTATCATGGAATTCACTTTGTAAAACAGGCTGGCTCAAACTCACAAAGATCTGCCTGGCTCTGTCTCCCAGGTGTTGTGTTAAAGGTGTGTACCACCACATCTGGCTTCTAGCACTTTCTAATGTTAGTTAAGTCGGGGGAAGAGTGTGCACATACGGGCCAGAAGTCCATGCTGAGTGTCTTCCCTTGTCTCTTCTCGCCATGTTTATTGAGACAGAACTCTTGCTTAGCCTGGATCTGGCCAGTTTAGCAAGCTGGCTGGCCAGTGAGTGTGGGATCTCCTTTTCCCTATGTTCCACCCCTAGCAGTGGGATTGCAGGCATCTGTCACAGTGCCCTGATTTGTATGTGAGGCTAGGGATCTGAACTCAGGTCCTTATGCTTACAGGGCAAGCACCTGGCCCGCTGACCCATCTCCCCAGTTCTCATTTTTAATTAAATACCCCAACATTTAATAAATAGCTCTTCATAGCCTAGGTCCTGAATTTGATTTTGCATATCCTACAGTCTAAATCTTGGGGTAGTCTGGTCTCTCTGCTCACATCACTATCAACAATGAGCCAACAGACACTAATTCAAGAGAGGTCACTGTGTTCAAAGCAAAATCAAAGAACGCAGACATTTCCATGGATGTAGAGAATTTCCCTACACTTGCGTCTGCCCGATGAGTGGTTGTGTGGAATGCGCAATCCAACGGCACCTAGGCAGCCTCACGCGGCTGGCTCACCTGTCTCGAGCCAAGAACCCTGCCTTTCACATTTACTTTTTTTAAAATTTATTTAGTATGAGAACACCTGTGCTATGGCATGCATCTGGAAGCTTTGGTGATCAGGCCGCATATTTCCCTGTGTTTGAGGGAGTGGGGTGTTCTCTTATCTCTGTCACGCTGCATACTCCAGGACCACTGACCTGAGCTTGGTCTCTTGTCTCCCCAAATGAGCGCTGTAACTACAGATATAAGCCACCACATTTGGCTTTGGGTGGGCATTCCAGGGATCGAACTCAGGTCATGAGGATCACATGACCTTTGATCCATGGAGTCATCTCCCAAGCCCTCCTTTTGCATTTAAACCACGGACCCCAGAAATGGAGCACTTTATAGCAGGTCCTGTGCCTGGAGTCTCACACTCGCTGGGTACAAGAGATGAAGCCACTTAATTGTTCTTCAGTTGATGAAGAAGCTCAGATAAGTTCAGTGATTTTCCCAAAGCTACCCAGCAAGCAAATGGCAAGGCTTAGGCCCGGATCTCACAGGGCCAAGCAAACTCCCATGACTGAGGACCAAGCCTCATCGGACCTGCAGAGAACAGAATGCTGAAACCTGAGCAACAGCTCAGAATAGAAGACCCACACAGTGCCTGACACGGTGGGCTGAAGGAATACTTGTCCTGGAACTTTTCTGCTGACTCTGTTTCCCCAATAGGTTGTGCTCTAAAAGTGGTCAAAGACTGTAAGATAACATCTCCACACTGCAGAGGCACTAATGACTTCCACGGCCAACCAGAAGCTGGGAGAGGAGAGCAAAGACACCAAGCCTTGGTTTAACAGAGAAGCATTGGGCTTTTCAGTGACTGGATGTTGTCTAGTTTACCAGCCTCCCAGTGTCACACTCAAGCTTGGTTTCCATGTGGGTTGACCCCCAGCTTTGGGTACACACCTTTCAAAGCTCTTCTAGACACCCTCCTTAGCTCTGTTTTCAGTGCTGCTCAAACCCACGGTCTGTGAGCAAAGAAACAGCTTTACTAAGTAGGCATGGTGGCACACACCTATAATGCCAGTGCTCAGGAGGAGGAGGCAGGGGGACCACTGTAAATCAAGGCCATCTTGGTCTACTTAGCAAATGGCTAGGTGAGTTGGGGCTTCACAGTGAGATCCTTTTGGGGAAAAAAAGAAAAGAACAAAAGAAAGACTCCAATTTTCCAACTTATGGTCACAATTCAGTAATTCTAGGAACAACATTTTTGTTTCTGTGCTTAGAGCCTTAGGGGATAAAACTTTGACTGTGACTTTTGTCACTGTCTCCAGTGGCTTTCCTTTTTCAGTTTTCTGGAACTCTCTGAAGATTTGTTTCACTAAGATCCTATTCCCCAAGCCTGTTCCACCCCTACACATGTGTTTATACGCACACACACAGCATTGAGTTTTTAAGCTTGGAGGAAGTCATCATTACCATGGAAACCCTACCCTGGCTATCCAGAGCACCAGCAAATGCTCACAGGCCAACACTGGAACTGGCCTCCTCCATGATAACACACATAAGTGTATAAATTCTAACTTTGTTTATAAGTTAGGTTTGTATCTGCTCTTAGAAGGAGTCAAATGCAAGGACAGTTCCCCCAAGTCTCTGCATGCATTTATTGGTTCAGTACATGGATATATTAAACACCCAGTGTAGCTGGAGAGTTTTCTCTCCAGATTCCACCAAACCCTGGGAGTCCGACAGCCCACTTATAAAATAAACACACAGACGCTTATGTTAATTAAACTGTTTGGCCTAATGACTCAGGCTTCTAGCTATCTAGTTCTTCCATCTTAAATTAATCCGTTTCTATAAATCTATACCTTGCCACGTGGCTCATGGCTTACCGGCGTCTTCACATGCTGCTCAGTTCTCTCTGTTAGTCCCGCCTATATTTCCTGCCTGGCCACTGGCCAATCAGTGCTTTATTTATTGACCAATCAGAGCATTTGACATACAGACCATCCCACAACCAAGTATGTGTCCCCTGGACACTTGGGTTATAGCTGTGATGAATAATCAGACCTCCCACTTATATTCAGAGAGTTTCTATTTCAAGGGAAAAAGCACAGGACAGTGTCACTGACAAAAGATTCTAAGAAGCATGATAAAGAAAAGGACTGGAGAACTCAAGGGAAGACTCTGAGTTGCTGAGATGTCAGATGGAACAGGTAAGGGATTTAGCTGAGCTGTTGTTGGTTGGTCTTTTTGGCTCTTCTTGGGGGACCCACCACCCAACTCCCAAATAAATCACACACAGAGGCTTATTCTTAATTATGAATGCCCGGCCTTAGCTTGGCTTAGTTTCTAGCCAACTTTCCTTAACTTAAATTATCCCATCTACCTTTTGCCTCTGGGCTTTTCCTGTTCTCTAACTTCCGTATCTTACTTACTCTGGGGCTTGCTGTGCATCTGGGTGACTGGCCCCTGGAGTCTTCCTCCTTCTCTGGCTGCTCCTAGATCTCTCTTTCCAGATCTCTCCATCTATATATCCTCTCTCCCTGCCAGCCCTGCCCATCCTTTTTCCTGCCTTGCTATTGGCCGTCCATTTCTTTATTAGACCATCCTGTGTTTTACACAGGCACAGTAACACAGCTTCACAGAGTTAAACAAATGCAACATAAACAAGAGTTACACACCTTAAAATATTCTACTACACTGAGCAAGCGATTTCCAAGAAATTTCTGAATGAAGGGCCAATGTGAATCCTGTGGCTCTTTAAGGGTACATTGTATCAGAAAGAAGAGACAGCACAAGCCAAAGCCCTGTGGTCACATTGCATTTTCAGTACTTCAGATGCTGCAAGGAGGCTAGTGTGGCTGAAGGAGAGTTTGGAGGCAGGAGCATGTGAGGTCACCAGAAGCCAACTTGTATGGAGCCTGGTAAGAACTTGGGATTTCATTCCAAGTGTGAAGGATGATGCTTAGAAGGCTTGGGGCAGGATGCAGTAGCCTGTGTCTTTATTGTCACAGCCATGTTGCACTGTAAATAGTCTCTGTCTTATTCATCAGTAATCCCAGGCCCAGAGAGATCAACTGATGGATGTCCCCAGATGGTTCACAGGATCAGCGACTCCTTGGGGTTAAAAACAAGAGGGGTCTATGTTTTGGCCTTTTTCCCCTCAATCTGTGTAACAGAACTTGGCAAAATATCACGCGTGGACAAGCCCAACCATATTCCTATTTGTATCAATAAAGTTTTATTGGCATACAGCTACACTCATTCATTTGCATTTTGCCTGTGGCAGCCTCTGTGTTGCAGCTACGAGTTTAGCGAAGGTATTGCAAAGAGTGCATGCATGTCCCCGAAAGCTCTCAATACTGACTGTCTGGTCCTTGGCAGGAAACATGTGCCAACCTGGTTCTAGAAAGCATCAGCACAACTGACCATAGCTCACAGAGCACAGCTGCTCTTTCCCAGACAGCAGGACACTATCAAAGACAAAGAAATACATCATTTACAAGTCAAAACTTGAAAGCAAAAGCAGCCGAACACAGAGGTCGCTAAAGTCACCTAGTAGCTTATGGCTTAAAACAGAAATCACTCCTTCACATTAGTACTGAGCTCAAATCTAGTCATCCAGTCAACAAATATTGACTAAGATGCTACACCAGACTTTTGCCAGCATCTGTGATAGCAGTGGCACATCCCGTGCCAAGCAAACTCTGACACAGTTGTCTACAGAACAGAGTTCACACACCAGGGATAGAGACAGTCATTAGTCAGAGAGTTGGAAGACTGAGCTAGCCAGGGGAGTTGGAGGAGGCTTTTCTGAGGACTGGGTGATGTCTTAGGGAAGAACAAAAGGTCAGTAGATGAAGAGAGGAAAGATAATCAGTAGTTGAGGAGGAGGCACCAGCATGTGGAAGGGTCCTGGGGTGGGACAGAGCCATGTAGGCACTGGGAGATTCAGAGCAAAATGTTTGTGTGTCTGAAAGGCAGTATGATTCAGTTCCGAGTACCTGCATGGGGTGGGTCATAGCTGTGACACCAGCTCCAGGAGGTTTGGCGCCCTCTTCTGGTCTCCTTAGTTACCTGCACCCATATGCACAACTCCCCCAGCACACACATAATTAAAAATAAAAATAAAATATTTTTAAAATAAACCTGCAATGCTAAAAGAGTTTACCCTTCTTAGGAAAACTGCTTTTGCATTCCCAGGTCCAATAAGTAGCCTCAAACCCCTCATAGTCATGCTGGGTATAACCATCACTTATACAGAGTGGCCAGCTTCCATATCCTACGGCCTCTGACTTCCAGCTCAGGGACACACAGCATTGCAGGAGTGAGATAAATCACAGACGCACCCATGCTTAGGACAGACATCACCATCTGCTCCTGTAGAGTCGTCACATCACGAACCACAGCTCTGGAGGCGCTTTGACCCCATGCACCATGAGTCTGTCTTCTTTGAATTCACTTCTCCATTCATGATTTCTCTATCTTCAGCCTATCTCTATGCAAGAAGTAAACAGGCCAGGGGAAAGCTTCCGTGGACCTGGGATGGAGTTGAAGAGGAGTTGAAAGTACAGTACAGACAGTGATGGGGGAGAAAGACGGGGAAAGGTACTTTCTGGTTTGCTTGGGTTTGGTTGGGTTTAATCTGATCATCAAGGAAATTGCCCTTAAATTCCATTAGCTCTTTTTAACAGCAAGCAAAGGACATTTGTGGCAGACAATGTCAGTGGACGCTTTCTGATGAGATGGTATTTGACTTGGAAGCTCGGCACAGAGAAAGTTCTTAGCCAAATAAATATGTGAGGGGTGTTCTCAGCTGAGGGATGGCATGTGTAAAAGCCCTGGGGTCAGAACAAGACAGGGTTAGGGGGAAGACTTCTGAGCTGGAGTGCAGTGCACGGGAGAAGAGATGTGGGGGTCAAGTCAACCGGGCTTGTGCTCACTCACTGTAATAGGAGGTGCTAGGAGTGATCCCTGGAACAGGTAGGGCTGCCTCACAGTAGCAAGCAGTTACTATGCCTCAAGTACTTCATATCTACAGCCGTCATTTCCATGCATCATTCATCAAACCCAATGAAATGGGTACAACTACTGTCCTGTCTCCGATAACTGACCTGAGACTCCATGAGCTAAAGTGACTTGGGTCAAGTTGCTTACTGAGTTATATCACAAAGGAACTTCAGCTTCTGGCCACCTTCAGCTCCCAGCTCAAAATACAGACCCACTAAGCCTGGGACGGCAGCTGTGTAGTCCTGGCTCTCTGGAGGCTGCAGGAGGGAGATCATAAGGTCTGGAGGACTTGGTCACAAAAAGAAAAGAAAAATTAAGTTGGGCCTGAGGGTCCATGCAATCAGATCTTTGTGATTTTTGAGGTCAGCCTGGTCTACATAATAAGTGAGTTCCAGGTCAGCCAGGCTACAGTGAGACTCTGTCTGGAGGGCAAAGAGAAAGAGAGAGAGAGAGAGAGAGAGAGAGAGAGAGAGAGAGAGAGAGAGAGAGAGAGAGAGAGAGAAAGAGAGAGAGCCTATTCCCACTACACATTCATTTTTATTACTATTGTTTATTATGCTTATTTTTGTAATTCCAAGAGTTTGGTCAACTGAATTGTTCTTTTCTGCTCAATTTTATAAATAAAAGTGGTTTGCCTCAAGATTCTAATGGAAGGGTAAAGATAACAAGCTGCAAGATTCCTCTGGCACTGCTAATATGCCATGCAGGAGCATTTGGAGGAGGTAAGGACAGAGGGACAGACTGACCAAGGCAGTGTTTGGGGCTCAGCCACCTCACCTATAGCAATTGGGAACATTCTCTGCATAGAGGGCAAAGGCAATCTATTGCCCTCCTGGGCTGAACCACAGCCTGGTACCCTCTCTCTACTTTCTTTCCTGGTATCAGGGCTTCAACTGTTCTGATGGTACAGTGATGTGGTCAGGCTGGCTAGGGGGATCCAGCTCTGGGACCCAATCTCTGTCCCCAAAAGTGACATCAGGTCCTGAGAATCACAGTACAGTCATCATCTGAGGCTTTGTGGCCTCAGAAAGCTTAAAAATCAAAGTCACCAAGGATTCCATCTGGAGTGCATGGGCAGGGAATGGCTATGCCTCAGGAGCATGACCCTCCACAGGAAGAGATGGGATATTACCTAGCACTTTCTAACTATGAACAAAGGGAAGCCCTCTGATTGCTCCTACACAAAAAAGAAAGAGTAGAAATTCGGTTTCAAAGTCAGATGTGGGTTTTAAATTATCTTCCTTAGCAATGAATACCTCGCCTGTTTATTTTTAACAAGGTTTAATGACATTTACTGAGTTTTCATTGTCACAGTTGGGGTTTTTGAGAAAATAGTGGAAAGGGGATATAGAAAAAGAATTACAAGGGCTGGGTGTGCGGTTGTGTTGATAAAGTGGTGTTAGCATGCTGCAAGGCCTGGGCTGGATTTCTCGGCATGGCATAATGGGACCTGCTATTTACTCTTTATTTCTTTATTGTGTCGTTAATCACTCTCTACCCTAGAACATTCCTTTTGGTGAATTTCTATGCCATTATAAACACCACTGTGATGAACATCTTCCTACACAGGGCTTTTTTTAAAAGTCATTGCCGTCACATGGTGTACATAGGCGTGAGTATCAGGGTCAGTATCAGTCTGGATTGTTGGATCTAAGGGTGACAATTCTTGATCTTCTTATTTTTATTATACAACTGCTCCAAGAAAAGTAGATGAATCACTGAACTATAACCAGACATGTATGGCAATATCCGTTTCATGATACCTTTGGCTTTTGTTGATGGTTGGTAATTTGATAGACAGAATATTTCCTTGGTTTACACATATTAAAAAAAAGGAATTGTCCTTTCTTAGAGAAGAGCGAATGTGCTTCAGGAGTGAAATGTCAAGGTGGACGGCAACATTCCTCCTGTGCAGCGCTGACCAGCAGGGCTTCCTGTGGCGGGAAGGCTCTCTCCGAAGTGCCAGCTTCAGTAGCTACTAGCCACCCGAAGCTGTCAGGCAGTGGAAATGAGGCCAAAACAACTGAGAAGCTGAGCACTTTATTATACTAAACAGCCACATGAGATTAGTAACCACCACATCAGCCTGTGTCGTTCAGGGCTAGAGGGAGCAGAGCCTTCTCCTAAAAAGTAGAGCTGCAGTTCGTCTCTGATGTTTTCACCTGTGCAGGAAAGCTCTCTCAGGAAAGCTGGTTGCTGTCATGGGGAAGGGATTCAGAGAATTGGTTGGTTGGTTGGTTGGCTTGTGTTTTGGTAGGGCTAAGGATTGAGACCAACCAAGGCTTTCACATGCCAGGCAAGTGCTGTGCCACTGACCTACAGCTGTGTGACTAGGTGTGAAAAATGCATGGTGCATGTAATCCTGCAGCATTACAAGGTGATATAAATGATGTATTGGATCAGGGTGTGGAGACAGAGAGCTCTGGATCAAGTATGGGATGTGATTTTTACTTTGTACTTCTTATTTGGAGAGGAGGATCTCACTTGTCTAGGTTGGCCCTGAATTCTGTAGCTCGGGAAGTCTTGCGTTTGCAATATTCTCACCTTGGCCTCCAGAATAGCTAAGATTACAGCTTTCCATTAGGTCCAGTTTCTTGTGACCTTTAAATAGGATTCTCTGACAGTTAGGTCCCCTTAACATGGTCTCCACTGGGGCCCCTATCTCTCTGCACCTCTATAAAATGACCTCATACTGCCTGCCATGAAAGGACAAACTTAAAGGAAGCTAACAGCATTGATGTTTAGGATGCAAGGGTCCTTGATTGATTTATTCCTGCTTCTCCTCTATCCTATCCCTCTCTGGTAGTCTCTCCCACCATCAAACTAGCTACAGAGGGTTGGTTGGATAAATACAAGGACGAATAGATGTTGGATGGATGGATGAATGATGGATAGGTGGCTGGATGGTGGATGGATTGATGGATAGATGGATAATTGACAGATGAATGGATGATGGATTGAGGACAGTTGGGTGACAGATTGATGAATGGATAATGGATGGATAGATGAAGGATGGATGGATGGATGATAGATGGATGGATAGATGGATAACAGATGAAGATGGATAGATGGATAAATGATGTATGACTATAGATGGATAGATGGATAATTGACAGATGAATGGATGATAGATGGAGAACAGATTGATGAATGGATGATGGATGGATGGATGGATGGATGGATGGATGAATGGATGGATGGATGGATGATGGATGATAATGGATAAATGGATGACAGATGTGTGGCTGTGTGATGTATAATGGGTTGATGGTAGATAAATAAATGGATGACAGGTGGTTGATGGAGAGATGATGGATAGATGATGGATGGTTTTGATAAATGATGTATAGATGGATGATGGATAGATTGACAAGTGATGGATAATGGGTAGATGATAGTAAATAGATGGATAGATGTATGTATATATGGAAGTAATAACAATAGCTAATACTTCCAGTGTCCCTAAGTGTCAGAATGTGGGTCCAAGACTTTATCTGTAACACTTCATTCCCTTTCAGTATTCTCAACAACCTAAAGATGAATGTGTCATTAATTTTTTCTAATATGTAAGGAAACCAAGGCGTGCTAGATCCCATATTTGAGACACAACTATCTGCCTCCACAGCCTGACCTAATGCACTGTCTACATTTCCATATAATGTTGCAAGATAGAACACCATCAACTTTTCACACTTTGTCACACCAGTACGTGGCTGAAACTTTTCTCTGCCCTGTAGCTACTGGTGCTAAGGGATGAAAAGCTAGAGCCTGGCAGGTGCCCCCAGTTTCCTCCAAAAGTCACTTTCCATCTTCATAGCTGACCAGCTTCTAAAGTGTACACTCATGTGGTTAACAGTCTGGCCTGAGGCTGATAAAAAAAAGCTTCCAGCATGCAATTAAAACCCTGTCTTGCCCAATTGGGCAACTAATGGGATCAGCAAGAGTGGAAGCTGCCTCGTTAAGACATAGTTTGTACCTCAGGTCCATTTTGTGGGCAAGTCAAACAATGGCAGAGGGGAACTGCCTGATGGGTCAGCCTGAGACTAAATGAGATGGTCCTCCAAGCCACCCTGGGCTGTCCATGTACGTGGACATGCACGGTGCAAAAACAACTTGAAGACGCTTGGATGGACACTGGACTCCCAGCTGAGTTCTGATGGCCAGGCAGCCTTCCTGTTGTCTGTCTGGAAGTCGAGGCTCATTGTGGACTTTGTAGTTTCAGGTGACGGAATGTGTTTAGTGGCCCGGGTGCCTGCAGAAAGTAGCATCAGGGGAGAATATTGGCCCAGCCCAAAAGATTCGGCCCTTTGTGAACGTCTGGCTGCTTAGACTCCAGGAATAGCCCCTGTCCGTTCTTTTTAAGAAATGTTGGGACTGTCTCAATATATCCTGCCCATCAGGTTAACAGGTTTTTAGTTTGTTTCATTTCAACAACTGTTGTCTGACAGCCCTGCAAGAATGCAGCTACAGTCACCGAATAGCATCAACCCTTCACAACCAAGAGAGAGAAAGACAATGATCAAGCAAAGAAGTGTGTGGCTAAGGTCATCTCAGATGCTGGGCTTCCAAGAAAACAAGGCCCACAGTGTAGCAGTGCATGACTAAGAATTAGGGTGGGGACCTACAGAGACACTGATCAGAGGCGGTGAGTGGGAAGGCTGAGAAGCTGTCGGCCATGCAAAGAAGCCTGAAAAGCATTCCGAGCAGCGAGAACAGAGAGTGCAAAGGGCCTGGGGTAAGAGTGAGGAGCTGCGTTTGCTCTGCAGAAGACAGAAGATGGCGGAGCCCAACGGGTACGGAACGGGGAGGGAGAGGGCAAGAGAAGCCAGCGCGGAGTGCTCTACAGAGGACAGCTTCAGTGATGCCTTAGTAAGCACTTCCCACCTTCACTAGAGAAGAAGAGAACCGAGCACTTGGTACCTGCTTTCTCTTCTGTCCCCGCATCAACCAAAGGAGGCTGACATTGCTTTGGCCGTAGAGCCGGGGAAACTGGGTATGTTTAAAGCAGAATGGAAGTGGGGGATCCAGGCTCCAAGACTAGGTCCGCTCTCTTATTCTTTTGTTCTTGCCCTCTTTCTCCATCCCCCTATCTCCCTTCACCCCTTCATCCTTCTATCTGTCCATCCATCCATCCTTCCATCCATCCTCACATGCCTTTCTTTTCTCTCCCTCTTTTCCTCTCTCCTCTTCCCTCACTGACTCCCAGGCCTTAGGGTCACATTTTGTGCCATGGTGGAGAATAAGAGCAGTTTGCTCGTGTGTGTGTGTGTGTGTGTGTGTGTGTGTGTGTGTGTGTGTGTGTGTGTTGGTTTGTGTTGGGTGTGTGTGTGTGTGTGTGTGTGTGTATGTGTGTGTGTTTCATGAAGGAAACTTAGTGCTCAGCATATTGTACCCACTGCATGGCAATTGACTTCACTACTACATACAACTACACCATTCCTAACCCTAACAATAACATCCATGGCTAATCAAAGACTCTGCCTGAGGACAAGTCTGGTGCAAAGCATGATGGGAGACACTTGCATTCCAGTACTTGGGAGGCTCAGGTAGAGAGATTGTGATTCAACGCTGAGATCTCAGGCTGCTCTCTGCAGCCCCTGTATGGTGGGAACCAAGCCTGAATGAGGAGGCTTCAGGTTAGTCAGCATTACTGTGTTCTGCCGATGTTTTTCTCTCACCCTCCAGTCATGCCTCTGCATAAACAGAGCCATGTATGGTCATGGTAGACACAAATATGCCTTGTCCCCAACTAGATGCAGCATCCCTGACTTCAGAATGAAGAGTGTGTGAGTGACTGCCTCTTAAAGTATGTCTCACACTTGGGTGACAAAAAGTCCCTGGAACATTTCTGACAAAATGATTGGCAGAACCTGAGATAGAGCAGTGGTCACTGACTCAGCGGGAGGATGTGTCTGGCCACTGTGCTTTTGCGCATCATGGGTGTGTTCCTGCATCCAAAAGGCAAGTGACTCATTGTCCCCGGGATGGAGCTTCCATGGAGTTTAATTAGCCCAGAGTTTCTTACCTGGTGATGAGGAGGGAGTCTCATGTTCTAGGATGTCACGGTATACCTCCTCTATTGCCTTAGCTCTCCAGCACAAGTTGTAACAGATAGCAATGTCTCTAGGTATCATCAATCATCTCCTGCAGTCCAAACCCCACCCTACAACTGCCAGGATCTAATTCAAATTGTCTGTGTTATTAGAGTGGAGGATGTTCTCAGCCTAGCTCCAAAAGTTGTAATACATACAACTACACCATTCCTAACCCTAATAATAACATCCATGGCTAATCAAAGACTCTGCCTGAGGACAAGTCTGGTGCAAAGCATGATGGGAGACACTTGCATTCCAGTATTTGGGAGGCTCAGGTAGAGAGATTGTGATCATGAGTTCCAGGCAAGTCTAAACTGCAAGAGACCTTAGGGGGGAGAAGAATATAGAGGTGAAAGGGAGGGAGAGGGAGGGAGCAGAGTAAACTGAAAATTCTACATCAAAAGGCATGATGGATGTGTGCATATCAAGGCACACAATGATCTCTTTGCTTCTCCATCTCCCCCCCCCCGCATTAGCTAGCATAACTCATGCTAGCTGCTTTAACAAACAACTCGTGGGTCTCAGTAGTCCAGCACAGTGCACGTAGGTTTTTCACACATATAAAATCTTCTCTAAGTGAATCAGATGCCACCTTCACTGCAGAATGGCTATGTCATCTGGGGTGCACGGCTTCTAAAGGCATTGAAGACAGCAGAAAGGAACCCTGTAATTGAGACTCATTACTGTGCCAACATCTCAAGTGTCAAAAACTGGGAAATGCAGTCGTCCTGTAGAGATGGAACAGACGTGGAGCATCCCTGTGCCGCCATCATCCTAGACACAGGACTTTCAGCTTCTCCAATAAAAGTCCTGTTTATTTGTTATTTCTAGTCATCTGAATTACAGGGGAACAATATTTCATATGGCCCACTCTTCCCTGACCATCCCTAGCATGATTATTTCAAAGTTCCCCATTCTCCACCCTTCCATTCTGACTTGAGGAGTGTCAATACTGCTTGGAGAATCTGTGCTTTTCACTTGTCTCAGATTAGGTAGGTGGACAAGCACCTTGAAGCTATCAACTGGATTTGTGTCTTCATTTCCCACCACGCAGCAGGTGAGGGATGAAGAAGTGGTGGCCACACCTCGGAGGGTTCTTAAAAGCCCTAGCTCTGTCCTGCTCATCTGACTTGATCTCTTCTTATCTGGAAAACTGCAAGCTTAATTGTCCCCACTCCTGGCTCCTCAGGATCCTATCTCCAGGCGACCCTGCTTCCTTGACAGCCACTGGAAGTGACACCATTGGCCCTTACAAAGTTGATTTTAGTCCTCTGCCTAAGCCCACTGACACAGCCCATTGTCCTGAGATCGAGGCCCATGTTCTGCCCTCCACCTATCATGCCCTTCTTCTACCTGTACTTTCAACTCCAGCCCCAAGGCTGGCCAGGCCCCCGCGAAGCTGCAGGTGCTCCAAATTCACTGAGGATGAGTTTGTGGGACAGTGTGAGCCGTGCAAGTGTGGAAGTTTAGAAACCTATCAAAGGGAATGCCTGTAATCTCTCCTTCCCTATTCCAACGGAAACTCCTTTAATACCATCATATCCACTCTTCGCAGGGTTTAAAACTGGAATCTTGAGAATAGTTTTGTTTACATAGCAAACTTACTGTTTACTTAATAACTCTCCCACACATGCACACCCACGGGTGTGCTAATGTGTGCATTATGTACTATAAATGCATTGTGTTGTACGCTTATAAAAGCATTTGTGTGCCTTGTTACTTATCCATTGCATAGCACATCTATGTACCTTATGTACACATGAGTGCATATGTTTACATACATGGGCCCATTTTTTTTTTCTTGATCTTTACTCCACCACGGATGGCCAGACTGCTATAATGACTGACAGAAACAACAGTGAGCTCTGCAGTTAGCAGAGGGAAACAGACTGCTGCAACAGTACCTACTGGTGGCAGCAGCAGCAGGTCTTGACTGGGACCCATCTGACCCCAGAGTCTAGGCCTTTGTCTTGCTGCTGCCTCGCCTTTCTGAGCGTCTTCTGCTTCCAGTTCCAGGCTAACATTTGTATGGCAAACAGAGTCATTGTCCTCACAAATAAGCCAATGAGCTAGACAAAGCAGGAGGCTAAAGGCTGCAGCCTGCACCAACTGTAATGCTATTCCAAAGAATTTCCATCTTCTCCTCTTAGGATACAGACTGCTTCAGCTTCCGTGCAGGCTAAGGCCAGATGTTGAGCCCTACCAGCATCTCTCCACCCCCACCCCATCCCTCTTTGTATGAATCTGGGTTTTTTAGTCCTAACACTACTGAGCCACATACATCCCTGCAACATCAGGGAAGGGTGTCCTGTACGCTGTGGGATGCTGAGTGATGCCCCTGACCTTCATCCTCTGGATGACGGGAGTAGTCGTGTTCCAGGTCATGACCATCAGAAAATGTCTCGCTTAACCAGTGTGCCCCAGATGAGAACACGGGCTAGAGTGGAGTGGAAATAAAACTTTCTGCTCTGATAAGAAGGACCCTAGGACAGGAAGGCTTCAAGTGGCCAGTAACTATAAACTTAGCCTTCCCAAGGTGGGGGTTACTGCTGTCAGAATATCAGGGTGGAGGTTTAGACCAGCTCTCAAGCCAAACACACATGTCTCTAGTTTTCCTTTCTCTAGGCTCAAATCCCCCACCTTTCATGATGACTGTCTCTCAAGAGGAGGAGAGTGTAAAAAGAGAAAAGAAAAAAGGTTAAAAGAAAAAAGAAAAAGGCACGGTCTCAAAATTACACAGCCTTACAGTCCGTCCAACTAATAGAATTATGTATCGATTCTTAAATTTAGACATCGGATTTCATCTCTTACTTAAATGTATCTGTGTGTTTTAATAGGAACACTCAGCCTTGCTTTTATTAATGCAAAAACATTAAGTCACCAGGCCTGGATCTGAAAGCCTTAAAGGGCTGTTTCCACCAGAACCTGTCATAAAATGTGCTCTCAAGCGTGTCCCCTTTAAGAGACTCCAGAATTAAATGTTCCCGTATGTGAATTTTATTTTGTACAGCACATTTGCTTTATGGCTACAATTAAGTTAGATGTGCCGATAACAATGTCTGTTTTCCATTTTAAATCGCACATTCCAGACACCGTGTATTGTTTTATTATCTAATCCACATGCTTTTAATTGCAATTATGGTCCCTTATGAGTCCCCTGGGAGGGCATGATTGCAATTAAAAATGTAATTTAAATGTTAATTAATTACATTCATTTTCTAAACTGGGAAAATTTCATTTATTATTTTCATGTGTTGTTCATTTATCCTAAATGCATTACCTTCTAAGTGTTTTTTTTTCCTAAATTAAGTGTTATGTTTATAAAACAGGGTGTTTAATACCCTTTAAAATTTTTGTGAGGGTGTTTGTACAAATTATTACTTTAAATTAATTGATTTTGCACTATATGCATGAGCTATAGGTCCTAAATATAATAAAAATAATGCTGGGGGTTCTCCCCGAGCTCCTCAGTGGCATGTCCGATAGATGCTTTCTGATTGACTCGGAAGCTCAGAGACAACGTGTGTACTACCTCTTACTGCTACCCTGTTATTGTTTTTTCTCAAACAAAGAGCGAGAGGTATGGAGACCACAAACGGTACAGATCATTAATATGAAAAGAGGGTTTTTTTCCCTCCAGATGAAAATTGCAACCTAAGGAAGAAATTTATCGTTAGATTAATAAGTCATTTTGGCTCGTATGAATAAATAAAGAAGAACAAGGAAGGACGCAAAGACAGGAAGCCTTGAAAATCATTGGAACTTTCTAGAAAAAAAAAAATGTTTTATGCATAACTCTGTTTCTCCAGTCCTGCCTATCATGTTCTCTAGTTTACTTTGCCTAGAATAGAGGGTCATTTTAGATGTGAAGAAATATCAAGAAAGACATCTCTATTTTAAACTCTGAACCATATCAGTTTGGGGGTAATTTTAGCGAATGGAAGCTGCTTCAGGGCAGAATTTCAGTGTTTTTTTTTTCTTCCTTTTTTCAATTCAACTTCAAGTCCATGCTCCATGTAATTACTTAATAAAAGCTGGGGGAGGGGTATTGTTTCTCAATGTTAGTTTCCTATCCAATTGGCCACATCCTTTCGTTAGCTCATTTATCTTAAAAATACCTTCCTTGTCTGAAGTCTGGTTATAGTTTGGTTAGATCTGTAATATTTAAAAGGTGTCTGGGCAAAATCATAGTCAGCTCACAATTTTTCCTAGTGCCCACTAGACATAGGCTTCTCTAGGGATGGCTGAAGTCCAGGGAAGGGAGAAGGAATGAGTTCACAGCTTAGCAAACTAAGCGGGGCATGAGGGGTGTCTTTATTCTGGACTCTCAGCCTGTTTTGTTTCTGAAATTCCTACATGCATCCTCTGATCCAGGCTGTGTTGCTTACTCCACACTGCAATCCTATGAGTATGATCATTTCCATTTCAAAGGGGAAACTGAGGCACACAGCATTCCCAGAGCTTGCTAAGGATTCATGGCTACTTTCCAGGAGCTAAGGAACCCAGGATCTATGCCCTGGAAGGCTGATCAAGTTTTCCATGCCATTCCATACCACTGGCCAGGGTATGGCTGAGAAACACTGCTGGACCTCACAGGAAGCACCGAGGGACCTCCATATCAGCAGGGTGGGAGGGAGAGTGGGAGTAACAAGTTCCAGCTCCTCTTAGTGTTTGTGCAATCTTAAACGACACCACACCCCCTCCTGTTGCATGACTCAGTTTCCTCTTCTGAATCACGCACCTGTCTCGGGCTATGCCTGCCTGGTACTCGTTCAGAACAAGGAAGTAGGAACTGAGGCTACAATGCTTATCCACTGTAGTCCCCACCTTCCCCATCACAATCCAGACGGAAGCAGAAGAGAATGTCTTTAACAAAATCAGCAAAGCCTTGCAGGCATCCATTGATAGAGAACTGCTCAATTCAGTGAGGCAATAGACACTTCTAGAATGTGGGGGGGCGGGGGGGGGGGCTGAAATAACAACGCATAGTCAGACAGGCCAGACATGTAGGTATACTATTGCAGGCCAGTGCAAAGGAGGTGCTGAAGCCCAGGGTCATTTTTTTGAGCTCTGCCACTGCTGCCAACTACCCGTGGCTCTGGGATCCCCAGCTCCCCCTTTGGAATGAACATGGGCACACTCTATGTGGGCTGTTTTCAAGCCAACACTCACAGGTGAATAAACTGTGTTGGGTGATGTGCCCTTGGGTTTATTGTCTCTTAAGGTCAAATTGGGCACCTGGCTTCTGTACTAACTGCTCTCCATTCCTGTGATACAACAGTGTGCCAAAAGTAAGCTAAGGAAGAAGAGTTCATTTGGTTCCGATTCCAGAAGGATTGAGTCCATCTTGGCAGGTAGGGTGTGGTAGCAGGAGCAGGAAGCTGAGAGCTCACATTTCATCTGCGCATGGGAAGCAGGGAGAGAAAGACAGGGAGAGGGAGAACGGGAAGTAGGCCCAGGTTTCAAACCCTCAAAGCCGGCATCCAGCACTTCTCCTCCAGTGATGCTGCACCACCTAAGGGTTCCACAACCCTCCCAAACAGCAAGGCCAACTGAGGACCCAGTGTTCAAGCATATGAGCCTCTGGGGGAACATTTTTCATTCAAACCACCACACAGGGACAGGGCAGCACCCCTCAACTGCTCCACCAACAGCTGGGGCAGCAGGTGTAGCCCGCCGTGAGGCACTACGCACACAGCGGTGACTTGGGAGTTAGGTCGGGAAGGAGCACACCCACCTGTGCCCCTGGATGCCTTGAGCAGGTCTGTGCAGCCTAACTTGAGACTTAGGTGAGAGGGCATGCCAGGATCTGAGGCTTCCCTTTCCTTGATGGACTCACCTGGAGGATTTTATGGAGCATGGATTACGAGCTGTCTGTTTGGATTATGTGCTGTCTGTTTATCTGGCTGAAGGGATACTTCAGTGAAGAACAGAGCCTTATTCTCATGGGGATAATTTTCCAGGAAAGGAGACTCAGAGTAAAAAAAAAAGTAAGCCAGGCAGTGGTGGCACATGCCTTTAATTCCAGCACTAAGGAGACAGAGGTAGGTGGATGTCTGAGTTCAAGGCCAGCTTGGTCTACAGAGAGAGTTCCAGCACAGTCAGGACTGTTACACAGAGAAACCCTAGATAGGTGGGTAGGTGGGTAGGTGGGTAGGTAGATAGATAGATAGATAGATAGATAGATAGATAGATAGATAGATAGATAGATAGATAGATAGATAGAAAATTAATAAAGAACTTCATATACTTGCAAGTGCTATGAAGGGCACATGCATAAGGATGTACACACACACACACACACACACACACACACACACACACACACACACACACGCACATTTGCACAGCCTTTGCTCTAGAGAGTCAGCATTTTCTAGACAGAGGTACAGCATCCTGTCGGTCCTTCATTCACTGGGTGTTTGGCAGATGCTGTCATCTGCCCCTCATATCATTGCTTATTACTCATGTGCTCATCTTTGGGCTTTTTCTATCTGAATCTATGGTCCCACTTTCCTCCAATTCTTTCTCTCTCTCTTTCCTTCACTCATCTCCCCCGCTTCCAATGAGTAATTGTTCCCCCAAAAAGCTTCAGTGAGTCCCTCTGAGACTGAAGTAGCTCCCTGTCTTCACCTTTAAAAGCCACTGGATGCCTCTAAGCAGCAGGTGTCAAAGGGACAGCCCTAGATCCTTGTAGGGAGGAGGAGGAGACTGTAGGCTCAATTCCCCAGTCCCCAACACAGGGTCTGGTGGGAAGGGTTTCTGGAGACTTCTTAATTGGGGGTTGCTAGGGAACATCGTTATAATAGTGAAAAACCCACGCAGGACTTGGCAGAGTTCCTCCTTCCAAGCCCGGAGCCCTCCGTTCAGCTCTGATTACTATAGTAGGTGGCCGTGACCCATGCAAACCCACTAAATGTTTCACAGGCATAAATCAAGGGTAATAGAATATTCAAAACTTAGCACTGCTATCCGAACACTGTGTTTTATTTAGGAGCACACTTCTTCACTTATTATCCTGGAGCCTGCATACCTCACAGGAGGAAATGGTTTACTGAAGCCAAGCTTTGTTGTAGAGGAAAGTGGTGGTTTTCTTAGCCCATGTGGCTCTGGGTTCCTGTGTAGCTTAAGATCACCAAGGTTTAAGTGAGAAGCAATGGTTAGTGTCACCTGGTGGCCCAGGATTCAGTCAAGGACAGCTCAAATTTTAGTGTGCAAATGAATCACCTGGGAGTTTCATTAAGACGTGAGACTTACACAGCAAGCTTGCTGTGCCCTGAGATTCCACAGCTCCCGGGAGCTCCCAGCAGGGTGGTTGCTCTGGTCCTCAGACCACACTTGGAGAAGCAAGGCTTTAGACGTGGTGGTGTTTGATTCCAATTACAGGAGCATTTTGTCTTCTGTGAGCCCATTGGCTTGTGGGTCCATTTCTTCGAGTTAAAATAATGATGGTGATGATGATGATGGTAGTGGTGGTGGTGGTGATGATGATGATGGTAGTGGTGGTGGTGATGATGATGATGGTGATGATGATGGTGGTGGTGATGATGGTGGTGGTGATGGTGGTGGTGGTGGTGGTGGTGATGGTAGTGGTGGTGATTAAGATGATGATGATTGGACTGAGGATGTGGCTCAGATGTCAGGATGCTTAGCCTAGAATGCATGAAGACTCCAGTTCAGTCCGCAGCACTGCATAAACTAGACGTGGTGATGCACGCTTTTCTTCACAGTACCAGGAAGCTGAGGCAGGGTGATCAGAAGTTCAAAGCCATTCTTGCCTACATAGCAACTTTGAAGCCAGCCTGGGCTACATGAGATCCTGTCTCTAAATAAGTAACTATGTAAAAACTGTGTTTTAGCGTGATGCAGGTGTAAGGACCAATAAATCGACGTTTTCTACGTAAACAGCCCTTTCTGCCCACTTCATTTTTCTTCCCTCGGATTTCAAAGGGAATGAAGATGAAGCCTGGTGCCCTTGATTTGAGAACTGTGTTCACCAGATACTGTCCATGTGGGCCCAGTGCGGAAGTGGCCCTGTTACAGCTCCTTGCCGATCTTGCCCTGACCTTCCCATTCCCTCTCGGAGTCTCTGCTTGCTCATCTGTAAAATGGGGATCTAGCACTCATGCCAATGTCTTGTGTCTCTGCACAGCGCCTGGTGCCTCGCTTCAGAAATGTTGGCTTTTGTTCCCAGCCTCATGGGACCCCCTCCATCTGCCACTGTCTCACTACCTATAAAAGTCAGATCCCTCAACATTACCACTCCTTTCTTGAAGCTGTTGGGTATGCCCTCCTGGATCCACAACCTGGCTGATTTCCACAAATTCACTTCTGTTGCCTTCCATTCCTGTGCTCTCCTGCTGTTTTGCTTCTGGAAGGGCCTGTCACATTCCGGATGAAGCAGACAGCAGTGCCCCACCAACCTCTGCCCGGACTCAGAATCTCCCAGAGTGCTCACCCTTCCTTGGCACTGTGCTCTCCCAGTGTTTTTCGACGGGGAGGCATTGATGCCTAGATGAAGTCTGAATTAGCAGTTGATTCTCGGCCTCTCACTTCACAGGTGAGAAGCACATGGAAGCTTGTGTCACCAGCCCATTCACTCAGATCCTTTTACTCCTTTTAGCTCCTAACCTGCTAGCTGGCCATGCATGTGCATGTGTATGCGTGTGTAGACCAGGGGGTCACGTCAGGTATCTCCCTCGATCCCTCTCTACTTTATTTTTTGAGATCAGATCCCTCATCAAACCTGGAGCTTGCTGATTTGATGAGATTAGCTGGTCTGAAGTTTCCGGACCCTCCAGTCCCTGCCTCTCCAGTGCTGGGAATACAGGTGTGCACCCCACATCTGGCTTCTTACATGGGTGCTGGGGACTGAACTCAGGTCCTCATGCATACATGGCAAGCACGTTACCCACTGAGCCACCTCGCCAGCCTGACTTTCTTGATAACAGCATTTTCAATCCTAAGGCCTCATCCAATGTAAGACAGACCTTGGGTTCATCAAAAAAAAGTTGTAGGGAAAAGGTGGGAAAAGTGAGGCTGGGCTCCTGTGATATTATTGAGTGGACACATGGATTGCCTTCCAACCTCAATAAAATTGAATACAGTGGCTTCAGAGGGTAGAACGTTCAGTCACATATTATGAGGTTTTGTAAGAATCCCTAGTCTCTCTCGGGAAGCAGCCCCGTAGGTCTTAAGCTTTACTTTATAATAAGATAGGACAAAACGACAGCAAAAGTTTCTTTAAAGTGTTTGTTGACTCCTGCAAACAATGATAGGATCCAGCCGTCAAACAACAGACACAGAATTTGCTATAAATTTGTGTTTTATTTTTAGAGTGTGTGTGTGGTGTGTGTGTGTGTGTGTGTGTGTGTGTGTGTGTGTGTGTGTGTGTGTGTGTGTGTGTGTATGCACATGCATGCGAATGAGTGCCACAGTTCCATGTGGAGGTCAGAGGATGACTTGAGGAATCAGTTCTCTCTCCTTCTGGGCTTCTGGTGATTTTTACCTGCTGAACTATCTCACCTGCCCGGCAATCTGAAGATGCAGGCTGTTTGTCCTCTTCTATAGGAATCCTTCTCACGGGGAATCATCGAACTAAGAATCTCTCTTAGACACTTGCCCCAGCAACCTGAAGCATCCAAAGCCAAAGTTTTGCTTTTAGTGTGGATTTTAATTGTTTGTTTATTTTGGTGTTATAGGTCAAATCCACGTCCTTGCACATGCTAGGCAAATATTCACCACCAAGCGCCCCCCAAGTCTAGTTAACCTTTTATTATGGTTGTTGATGATGGGTAGGTATCTCAGGTGTGTGTGTGTGTGTGTGTGTGTGTGTGTGTGTGTGTGTGTGTGTGTGTGTGGTGTGTTTGGTGTGTGTGTGTGTGTTTGGTGTGCATGTGGTGTGTTTGGTGTGTGTGTGTGTGTTTGGTGTGTTTGTACATGTGTGTATGTGTGTGCTGTGTGTGTATGGTGTGTGTTTGGTGTGTATGTGCATGTGTGTGTGTGTGTGTGTGTGTGTGTGTGTGTGTGTGTACTGTGTGTTTGTGTCTGTGCATGTGTCTGTGTGTGCCTTGTTTATTGAGACAGGATCTCTCACTGGCCTGGGGCTCTAACCTGGCTAACCAGTCAGTCCCAAAGGTAGGGACCTCTCTGGTGCTGGGATTACAAACCCAGGCCACCACACTGGGCTTTGTACAGGGTTCTGGGAAATTAAACTCAGCTCTTCACGCTTTGTCAACTGAGCTAGCTCCCCAGTCCACGGTATTTTTAGAGGGGTTTAAGAGTTGAATCCTGGGCCCCACTCAGCCTGTGCTGGGCTGGATTTATATACACTCCAGTCCACCCAGTCTCAGATCTTTCCCTTTTGTGTGCTTCCTGGTCTTGGCCTTTATTGGTGGAAACACTCGTGCCTCTTATTGCAGAGGTTTCCTTTGCTCAGAAGGGGTCTCCATTGGAGCTGCCTACCCTGGCCATTCTTCCAGGGAACTCTTCCAAGCTCCTCACACTGCATCCCATCCTTCTGTCCTCTGCCAGCCTCAACTATGAACTGAAAACTGGGTGGGTGGACAGTAATTAGGTGGGTCCACATCACCTGTCACCATCATCACTTAATCACGCTGGCTGTGTTCATGATGTTTGCTCCAGAAAACACACACAAGAAAGGAAGGCCTGGAGAGACACAGCAGTTAAGAGTACATTAACTCAGGCAGATGGAATCACCTGTAACTTCAGCTCTGGAGGATACAATGCTATGACCTAAGGCACCTGCATGCGTACACACACACACACACACACACACACACACACACACACACACACCACAGTGAAAAATAAAATTAGTCTTAGATGGAAAAAAAAGCATACAAGCAGATTTGTTGGATGTGTTAGGAGGACAAGGGACCTAGGCAAGTCACAAAGGAGACATCGGACTATCTATCTACCTGGAAGCTTGGGTACCACTCCGAGTATTTTCTTCATCCTGGTTGAGAACAGACACAATGATCCCTTTAGCCTATGAGCATCTCCTCTCTACTTCCTCCCCATCCTCAGGTGACCCACTGTGATTGCCCATACTGCCTTCCATGTTCATTACGTCGCCTTAACATCGACTTCATGTATATCTATAGAGCCTTTGGCACCAAACATACATACACATACCTTATATGTTTTAAGGTTAAACCAAAGCATACTTGGGGCCAGTGAGAGTAAATAGCAGATTTTCTTTTTTTTTTTTTTTTTTTTTTTTTTTTTTTTTTTTTTTTTTTGGTTTTTCGAGACAGGGTTTCTCTGTGTAGCTTTGCGCCTTTCCTGGAACTCACTTGGTAGTCCAGGCTGGCCTCGAACTCACAGAGATCCGCCTGGCTCTGCCTCCCGCGTGCTGGGATTAAAGGCGTGCGCCACCACCGCCCGGCAGATTTTCTTTTTTTATTGTCAAGGTAACAATAACAGATTCACTAGAATTTACATAGCACCGAAGCCGATTTACATGCTTATTTACGCTGTTGTTCTCCTTTTGAGAAAAAAATGGGGTTACCTTAGCAACTGTAGCATCACATGATGCACAGACAAACCATAAGAGAAACACATTTTGAAAGGAAAATGCCAGTCTCAGCAGTTACATCCTATAGATGCATAATCAGTCATTTATAGAATTTCCATCCACTTTGGAAAAGACTGGGTGAGGTTTACATGGCATTGAGTCCTTCACTTTAATTACTTCCCTAGCTTCAGAGATGCCACAATAAAAGAGAGAGGTGGAGAGAGAGAGGGAAGATGTTGGCCCTTGTCCTGAGGCTGCTAATAGAGTTATTTACCCATCTCTACCTCACCAGCAGAAATAGCACATTACCAAAATCCAGCTTGCCTTCTTTTTACTTACTTATTATTTGTTTGTTTTCGCATAGGGGTAGAAGGCAAAAATTATTGCTTGGTTGAAACTTGATTCTAATTTTAAGAAAGGTGGAGGAGCAGTGGTCAGCTCTGTCTAAGAGAGTGTCCTAGAGGGCACCTTAAAATAGAAGAAAGGATCCAGAAATTTCTAAGACATGGTCACTGTCAACCAACATAGGTTTCCCCATCGCCATTTGGCAAATTAATTAATCATGGGTCAAAACCCAGCACTTTCCCTCTGGGCATCTGCCCTCACTTTTGGCTCAGTCTTCTTGGCCTCAGGAAAAAAAGTCTGTGCTCCTGAAGCCTGGGTAGGAAAGTCCACACACCCAGCTGCCTTCTCCTAGCTCAATGAAGAACGGGAAATCACCTCTCTGGATCCTCTATATGACTTGGGAGTTGGGGTTTGGGCCTTGTAGGACATCAGTCAGGTCCCTTCTGTTTCAACCCTCCAGTGGCTGCTGGTGATATGTGGCTGGACCCCAGTTCTCTTCTGACCCTGACTGCCTCACATCCCTGGTGTCCCTGTTCCTCCCTCCATTCGGCATCCCCAAGCTGAGCATTGAGCTTACGAAGGAGGTGCTGATATAATTTTTTAAAAAACAGCAATAATACAAACAATACCATTTCAAAGAGTGATTGAAGCTATGGAGGAGATGAAGGGGTGCGAGAGAGAGATTCTTTGGTTGAGGCTAGCCAGGCAGAGGCTATCAGGATGAGCAGTAAACCATACAAAGGTTGGCAGAAAGCTTTTGTACTGTTGCTGGTTTATGATGATGATGATGATGACGATGTTAACATCCCCTTCCAAAGACAAGAAATGTCCCTTGGGAGAATCGGGTTGTTTCATTCACTAGGGTACCCCACTTCTAAGAGCAGCATTGAGTCTGATGTTTGTGTACTTATCAACTCTGCACACAAAACTGAGAATGAAGGCCAAACAAAGACCAAACAGGTTCTGTCTCTGTCCACGCAAGGGAAGTTCATCTAAGCTCACTATTGTTCTTGCAGATGAATAGGGTGGATGGAAAGGGGACGGGCCAGCAGCAGCCATGAGGAGGGGACAGGAGGGGACACGTGTGCTCTTGTGGTAACACTGAGAGCTGTCCTCAAGCACAGTGCTGATGACCAGGAAAATCGAATTGAACAAAGTGGAGTTGATAAGCACCCCTTAGTGAAAGACTTACATGCTTTGTAAGTAGATGCTTAAAGTAGAAGAAAGGATCCAGAAATGTCTAAGTCATGGTCACTGTTAACCAACTGCGGTAGATGCAGCCCACAGCTGTGGGTTCTCAGACAGTGTTAGGAGTTTTGTGTGCTGTGTGACAGGTGCACAGTCTGGCCTGTTCCTCCTTGCTTCTTCCCTTCTTTCCTTCTTCCTTCTATTCTTCCTCCTTCCCCACACCTCCCTCTTTCCCTCTCTTCTTCCTTCCCTCCCTCCTTCCATCCTCTCCCCCTCCCTCCCTCCTTCTGCTCTCTCTCATATCTACTGCCTCCTTATTATGTCTCGAGCATGTTTTGGAGAACTTTCTTGGCTCATTTGTTTCTTTGTGTAGCAGCTATGGACAGAGTCCTCTGACTTGTGCCGAGAACGCGCAGCAGCCAGTGGGAGGGGCAGGCAAAATTCACTCTCAAGGAGTTTCAGATCTAAACAGGCATTGATCGAAGGTTTGCAAATAATTAAATACTGAATGGGATTAAATCAATGACATTGATCAATCAGTTGATTGGGTCTTGGCTGGTAATGAGTCTAAGTGGTCCTTAGCCAGTGCACCTCTGCTGCTTGCCAATCTGGGATCCTTTTCCCATTGACAGATGTGTTCAGAGTAACACGCAGTACAGGCCTGGGACAGTTTCTGCTAATCTTTGTTCCCAGATGGCTTAGATATGAATGTTTCTTAATTTTCATTCATAATTCACCACCTTCCCCCATCTCAAGAGGGACAAAGCCTGTGTTTGCAATACGATGCCCCAAATTTAGACAGAAGCCATTGTTTTCTGACACTTAATGAAGTTGCCTTATGCCTTTTAAAGGATGACCGAGCTAAGACAGAACATGAGAACTTTCAGTCAGGACAAGGGGGCTGATGTCTCTACCTCTCTTTCGATAGTGAGCTAGAGTCGTACAAGCCAAGAGTTTCTAACTCATTTTTTAATGTTATCCTAAGAACAGTGCATCCTGGATTCCTAGCAGCTGCAGAAATTGACCCTTCCCATGGCTGGGAGACCAAGGACCATCAAAATCAGGGTGTATCTACCCCCCATATCCACTCTATAATAGCATGGAAAAGTTAAAGGATGCTATGGGAAGGAACTCATGATGAAGCTCTTCCTGAACACCCCAGCTTCCTGAAGCAGGTTTATTGGTTGAAAAGGCACAGTATATTGACCCTGAAGATGTCTGTAGTGTGTTCGTGGTCTTCCCTTTTGGGGGAGGCAGTACTCCAGTCAAGGTCATATGGCAAACCCCCAAACATGTGGTTTATCGAAGAGTGCCAGCGACAGTCCAAGGAGTCGTCACAGGTGCTCGTTCACCATCTCCTCACTGACAGAAGCGGCTTCGATGGCTGCTTTACTGCTGCTCATGGCTTCAGGGGGCCAAGTCCACCATGGCAGAGAGACAGCGGGGCGAGAACCAAAGTCTGTTGGGAAAAAAGTGGTAAACAGGAAGAAGAGGGCTTGGCCAGAAAGCTTTATGGACTATAACTCTCAGAGGCCGGGCTCCAGTGCCCTACTTCCTCCAGTTAAACCCCACCTCTTAAAGATTCTGCTACCTCCCAAAATGTCACCACCAACCAAGGGCTCAAACACGTGAGCCTGTGGATGCGCTCCACATTCAAACAAGAACAATGAGATTTAAGACTCACTATTCTATGTGAGTGGATTGCTCATAGGAAACTATGCATCCACACACAAGTGCACATACATACACACAACATGTGTGCACCCAAATGCACACATTGGCATATACAAACATACATGCACACACACGTGGGCATGCATTCACACATACACACACATGAATGCACACACAGGCATGTGTGCACACATACACACACACACACATGCATGCACACACATGCCCCACACAATTTCTCATGCAAAAGTGACTGCACGTGAGTCTGGAAAGCTTCTTTGGAAGACATGAGACTGCAGCTGACCTGACTCTGAGGTTAAAGTTCCTGCCCCTGCCTCATGTCTGAGCTAGTTCAAAATATTATCCCACTAAAGATCCATTACTGTGGAGCAGGAGAACACCAGCAGTGCCATGAGTCAGCTGTTGAGGGGAATGGGGATGAGAATGAAAGGCGGCTCTCACACCCACTCTGGATGCTTAGGGGGATGGAAGAACTAACTCTGATCCCCCATTGGCCTGGCGGGTGTTCCCCTGAGAAAGATACAGGTTGCTGTCGAAATCACTGCCCTCTGCACGGTAGGAAGCCACAGTCAGCACAGAAGGACAATGATTCCTTCTTGGCAGCTTCTCTTCCTGTTCTTTCTGTTTGCCCCGTCTCCTCTGTCCTGACACAGCCCAGCATCAGCCGGAGAGTCGTCTGTTCACCCCTCCTTTGTCACATAGCTATGTACCAGCCTGGACTGTGTGTCTGGGGACACACTGCTGGATGAAAGTTGATGTGGGTGGCTCTGACCTGCTTTTCGACATGCTGGTATGTCCTCTTAGGTAGAGAGGAGGAGAAGAGGGGAGGCCGTGATAGAAGGGGAGGGGATGGTAGGAGGGGGGGGGACAGAGAGGGTTAACATTTGCTTGTTCTGAGCATTTTATTCAATTTTAAGAGATAAACTTTTGAGACTGGAGAGTTGGATCGGCGGTTGTAAGCACTTGCTGCTTTTCCAGAGGACCTGAGCTCAGTTCCCAGCACCACATTAGGCAGCTCACAGGTGCCTGTGACTCCAGCTCCAGGGGATCCAACACCTTCTTCTGACTTCCAAAAGCACCTGAACACATATACACACACACACACACACACACACACACACACACACACACACACACACACACAAATAAATAAATAAATAAATAAATAAATAAATAAATAAATATTACCCT
This sequence comes from Peromyscus californicus insignis, assembly GCF_007827085.1. Lineage (NCBI taxonomy): Eukaryota > Metazoa > Chordata > Mammalia > Rodentia > Cricetidae > Peromyscus > Peromyscus californicus. The sequence continues at coordinate 144,874,101 of NW_026294595.1, forward strand.
ATTTATAATGAGAATGGCAAAAATGTATGAATTATAAAATTCTAGAAAATAGAGACAAAAAAAACCTAGAAAGATAAATCTGTCTTTTCAATCACCCAGCAGATTCAGAAACACCTTACACATGTGTATACGTAAACAACAATGAGACCCCAGTATGTGTGCTTTAGAAGCTGCTCACACATGTACATGTGTGTACATGTAAACAACGAGACCCTAGTGGGTGTGCTGTTATAGAGGGTACTGTTCTCAGTCATCAACATCCATTTTTCATTTCAACACCATGTATGTGTGTGTGTGTGTGTGTGTGTGTGTGTGTGTGTGTGTGTGTGTGTATGAGTGTGTGTGTGTGTGTGTCGGGGTCTCACTATGCTGCCTAGGCTATCTGTGAGCTTTGGGTTCTCCTGAGTGCTAACATCACAGGCATGGGCTACCATTTTGGACTTTGTAACAGCCAGGCCACATTCCTATTATTCCTCAGCTGGGCCAGGCATTGACCAAGATGCTACCAAATCCCAGACTAGTCACCTCTACATGTCTCAAGAGCCTTCTTTAATCTAGCACGTCCCTCTTTTGGGATCCAGAATCACAGAAAATATAGATCTGTTGTTCTTAGACCACCTTCCCTCTGGATTAGTCTGGAAGCTTCCTATTGAACTTGCCCATGCTCCTCCATCCCTGACAGAGTAGCAGCAATGCACAAAATCTATGTATTCAAACTGAGTGCTTGTTTTTAACCAAACGTATCAAAGGTGTGAGACCTGCAGGAGTATCTGAAAAGGTGTCCTCAATTTGCATCAATACACAAGTGCACTAACCTCACAGGTAGAACATCGTCTTTACAGCTCTTACTTTCTCACTAGATGGATGTCTAGTGGCCCAACAACCATTCACTTAATGGTTGTAACACTAATTAGTGATCCAGCCATTTAATTAAGGCTTTTTTAATGGTGCCATTCCACTTCTATCATCAGAGTACAACGGTTTTATTGACTCATAACCTTGATTCCTTTACTGTGACTCTCATAACTCAACCGAGGATGGTTGAAGTTGAGCATGACCATGAGTTCACAGGGTCTACAAAAATGTCGTCTTCCTGGGAGCTGCATGTGGGTGGGCTCCTTTTCCACCTCAGAAAGCTCTTCCTCTTACATTCTCCATTTCCACATCTCACCTCTCCTTTGTCATCATGAACCAAGACTCTCTTTTTCTCATGTTCTTATTAACATCATACGTATTTCCCATTGTACTGGTGGAAGCAGTCTGTATTGTCATGAGACCTAACTATGTACTTCTCTTCCCCTTTTCCTTAGTGATTGCTTATAGTTGGGGACAGCAAGCATATTATACCAAGAAAAGCTAAATGTGCTGTAAAATGGTCCTTTCCATGGCACCTAAATATTAAGTACCATTGGCTTAAGTCATTGATGGTCAAGCCTCATACTAAAACATCAGACTCTCCTAAGGAATTTTCAGTAATTCAAATTGCAGGCATACCAAATGGGAAACCCTGGGTGTGCCTTTGATAAAATTTCATAGGTAACTCTGTGAGGGCTTAGGATCAAAAAAGTCAGCTTTGTGTACCCACCAACCCTGTGACTTTTCCTAAGTGGGTCTCACCATGACACTGTTTTGGGGGGAATATGTTAAACCTGGGGAGCTCAGCATTAAAGATGACTTCTTTTCACCTGTTTGCAGATGCTCACCTGGCCACATTTCCTTTCCAGTCACCTTTCTGTTAAGCCCCTTATCCCACCCCCACATCATTCTCTGCTTAACATCACCTAAATGTAACCACAGCGGGAAGGAGGAATAGATGCGTGAACAGCCATCCTTCCCCCTTCCATCATTCTGGGAGGAGTCAGCTCTTTACAATCTAAACAGGAAAGCCTTCCCCCTCTTGGAGGCAGAATGTGGGCAGGAATACTAAGGAAGAGCAAGAAGAGAAGAAGAAGAAGAAGAAGAAGAAGAAGAAGAAGAAGAAGAAGAAGAAGAAGAAGAAGAAGAAGAAGAAGAAGAAGAAGAAGAAGAAGAAGAACTGGAGGAGGAGGGGAGGAGGAAGAAGAGGAGGAGGAAGAGGAGAAAGAGGAAGCTGTAGCCACAACGACATTGGGGAGCAGATAGAGAGAATAGCCCAGGGCCTCATCTTGTTAATTACACTTCTTCAATTTTTCGTTAAGCTTGGTGGTTTTAAAGGAGCCCCTGCCTTTGTGTGCATAACCCAAATAGTGTTAAGCTGCAAAAGGAACTAGCTAATCAATTCCTTGGCCTGTGCCTTTTAGAATTCAATACAGTACAGATATAGGACAGTGGTAATGATTCTGACACTGCACGGCCAGGGGCTACGGAGCACTTGGGAGGGGGTGTCACACCCACACGAGTACAGCTGGCCTCCGGTCTCAACACCTCACCCAGGAAACATCGCCGTGTGATGAGATTCCCTATCTCGTTTGTCCATCCATTCAGGATGCGTCTTCCACCCGAGCTGGGATCGATTGGGCATAGGTACCCCCAGCCCCGGTGTCATTTGTCATTTCTGATATAATACCATGTTATCGTTTAAGGCTGTAATGAGAGAGGTGTCTGTGCTTAAAGCGTACGGGTGTCGCGAGCATTGACAAATGGGGAGACCGGCTTTGTCTCTGCCGCAGTTAGCAGTTGGCTTGCTGTTTGCCTTTTACCTTTCCTCCAAGAATAACTGTGGGACGCGTTTTGGAAGTGAATGGTATCATTTTGTCAGATGTGGTTCACAGCAAGCCGGGTGGTCCTCAAAGAACAGCTGTAGGATTTTAGCACCCGACAGGATGGGAGCCCAGGGCCCCGTGTAAATCTGAAATGACTCAAGCACCACATGGCTGCTTTTGCTTGGAAAGTTCTCAGAGCTGTTTGGGGGTGGGCTGCTTTGTGTGTGTGTGTGTGTGTGTGTGTGTGTGTGTGTGAGAGAGAGAGAGAGAGAGAGAGAGAGAGAGAGAGAGAGAGAGAGAGAGAGAGAGAGAGAACAAGAAATGCTATAGGGAAGGGGGGAATTTATGTGTGTTAGATAATCATTTTATTCCAGGAGGATATGTGGGAAGAAGGGGTTTTAGCGGAAGGAGTGGGACTGTCCCCAACGAGACTGGGAGGGTGGTGATACATATTGTCACAGGACCCGCAGCCTAGACTAACCCAGCTCACCTGGCACTCAGACCACCAGCTCTCCTCATGGATCTTTGCAAAAGAGCCACCTGACACAGGTCGAGAAGACACTGTCCCTGGACCTGGACAGGATTTGTGGGTTGTACTTAATCCATCAGGACAGGCAGTTTGTCAGGACGAGCATCAGCTGTTTTTCCTACTCATGGTTCTCAGAATTCATGAGACCTCCAAATGCCCCTGCCGTCCTGATACAGCTTTGTTGTGCTGGGTTCAGAGTGATTCCACTTCTATTCGCCTTCTTTCAGGGGAGGGCATGGTCGCTCATCCATCATAACAGCCATCAGGCACCAGCACATGGTCCCTGGCTTGAAATCGAAACAGATTCTCTGAAAGGACCTGACAGGAATCTTTGCGCTTAACTTGGGGTTGAGTGGTCCGATTTCTGGAAAGTTCACCCAGTTGTCAATGTGAAGGACCAAATCTACACTTGATGGGCCAGAGGAACTTGATCCCAAGAGTTGGCTGTTGGTTTTGGTTTCCCAGGTCAGGAATGTTTCCTGTTGGTAATCTCATACTTCTCAACATTACCAGGTTAGATTAAGGAAATGGACCGCATAGACAATAGAGAGGAATCATGGGAAATGCAATGACGTTGAGACAGGATAACACCCAAGAGTAGTTCTTAGGATCCGGTTTTCATTTGTCAGTGGAAGAAACAGGTCCAGATATGAATATAATTATGGATATCTCTATTCCATTGGGCACCTGTGCATACAATATGTACTAATTAAGATTCATATCCTTATAAATATATGTATTTATAAGAATATGAAGGCATAATATATATGAAATTATCACCTACACTAACTTGTAAGGTTCTATAAATACATTTGTTTAAAGATGTATATTTTATTTTTGCCTATGTGTATGTGTCTATGAAAGTGTCTATGTATGTGAGTGCAGGTGCCCAGTGAGGCCCGAAAAGGGCATCAGAGTCCATGGAGCTAGAGTTACAGGTGGTTGTGAGCCTCCTGACCTATATGCTGGGGACTGAACCCGGGTCTTCTGAAAGAGCAAGAGGTGTTCTAAACTCCAACCTCATGTGTTCATGTTTTTAATTGATGCCTGATGTACACAAGGCATTTATGTGCATTCATGAATTTGACCTTCACACTATCCCCACTGGGGATGTGACTGACTGTTTTTCAGATGATGATGGTGAGGACAGTGTGAGCTGACATCATGTGCTGCAAAAACACTCAAAGGTTAAGGAGGGAGGGTCAGGAGTTCAAGGTTATCCTCAAGTACATAATACATTTTCACCCAACCTGGGCTGCACGAAATTCTGGCAGCAAGGGAAGAAGAAGGGGAGACAGAAAGCAGGACAAAGAGAGAGACCGAGAGACAAAGGAGAGAGATGGGGATGGGGAGGGAGGGAGGGAGGAGAGGGAAATTCATATGAGATTCTCAAATCAAAAATGTTCAACTTTAGGAGTGTTTTTGTAGCAACAGAGCCAACCCAAATGGCTACATCAGGCAGAGAGCTGAAGTTAGACCACAGGGTGTGGACTATGAGGAACTACAGAGTGTCGGTCTACACGGATAGGGGAGGCACTGCTCTGCCCCAACTGATGGCAGCCACAGGGGTGTAGAGACAAAATATCAGCAGACCACTTGAGTTTTGTTTTGTTCTTCTCTTCTTCACCTAGAGAGAATATTCTATAAAAGCTTTAATAATAATAGTATCTCACAGGTCATGATAAGAGTTGAATATGTTGCTACTGGTAAAATGCTTAGAACATAGGGCCACACAGAGGGTACAAGCCCTGGCCCCTAGTCAGCACCTCAGATCAGCCATGTCGTCCTCATCATCATCATCACCATCACCATCACTTCCCACGTTGACAAGGCAAATTCCTTTCGAGCAGGGATGCTGTCTCTCTTGCTGAGCTCTCTGTGCTGGACGGAGTGCAGCACACAGTGACTGCTTGGGCTACAGTGATAAATTGTGGAGGCGAACTTCAAAGAGAAAACACAAAAGAGTGCATGGGGATTTCAAATGTTTTCTCTTTTTTCTCCCTCTCTCTGTTTCTATCAAATCGATGTAAGGTCGAGGACAGATTGGCAGGGAAGCTGGTAGAATGGCAACCTAGGTGTCTGCCCCACTTGTTTCCTTGCTAGGTCACATCTGCATAGTAATGCCCACTTGAACCCTCCAGTCCCTCCCATTAATGACTTACACCAACAGGGTTCAAAAGCAGGAAGTGGCAGCGAGGCAGCAGGACCCACTTGAGTCACACTAATGATGCGAGGTAGCATGCTTCTTGCTCCTGGGCAGGGCGGAAAATGGAGAAGAAAGCCCCGCTCGGTGTGGGGAAGTGTGATTTCCAACACAGAAATCCTGGCATTCCAAACTGTCGAGACCTTTAAAAATAAAAGATGTGCTGAGTCTCCAGCACTATTCAGTATTCATGAGGCTTCGCCGCTTGTTGTAAGGCAAGATGAAAACAATACTCAGTAGATTTTCATAAGTGACATCTAACTGTAAGATTGATAGATGATGCAGTTTTAATGTGTGTGAACTTCAAAACCAACACAAAAGCTTCAGGGTAGCTGAACGCTGGTTTCCAAGTCCACATTTCTTATAGAGATGAGGCCATATTCTCCCTCAATTTCAGCCTGCATCTTGAAAATGAATAGTGGCCATCACCCTGGTTAGGGCAGCATCCCTACTGACCTCTAAGGACAGCCAAAGGATGGTTTCCTGCATGTAGCTAAGGTTCTTGATGCAAGTGAATGGGGGATCACGAGTGGCCAAGCATCACTACTCGTTTCTGTTAGCCAATGCCAAGGGAAATGACCAGCCTTCCTGGTGGTACTGGCTCACAGATTCAGCTCAGCTTGAGTGTCGCCTGGTAAAATGTTGGTTTTACACTTTATAGCTTCTGTCGACCATTCTGGTTTATTTATGAATTATTGTACACATACATGTATGTAGTTATAAGTCATTATATAAGCTTTGATTCCATAATGTTCTCTATGTATAACATTATACAGGCACTTAATTATGCAGCTATCCATAACTATCTAGTGTATAGCAGACACAGGATCTGAAAATTACATGGCCAGCTTCAATTAAGCAACGTTTCTACCTTTTTCTTATGAATACCTATCGATGGAATGTAGTTCGGGTGGGACTCTGTATCTTCCTTTTGAATCCTTTTTCCCTCTTGTCTTGTTGTGTGTTTCCTCTTGTTGACTGAGCACTGGGCGGTGTCAAGTACAGAGCAGGAAGTGCTGTGAGGAAGCCTAACATCAGGACACGTTACAGAGAGTCTTCCTCTCCTCAGCCTCCCACCCACCTCCCCCTCCCACCCACCCCACCCCACCCCACCGCCGGCTTCATCTTTTCTCTTCCGTCTTTGAGGGAAGGACCTTACCATTCTGTGTCTGCGTTGTTTTGATTCCGTCCTAATCTACTCAGGGTGGAAAGGACTGGAAAGGGTTTTCTTTGCGGGGTATTTTCAAAATGAAAAGATCTATTGCTATAGTTGTCATTTCGCAATTGCCAGTGATTAACAGGCTTTCCAGCCACACCAGCCCTTAAAGGAGATCTTATTATTGGCCAAGTTTTATGGGTAAGGTAGCATGTCACCCCAGCACTCAGGGAGTAGAGGCAAGAGGATTGAAGGTTTAAGGCTGGCCTGGGCCGAATAGTGAGTTCAAGGCCAACCTGAGTTACCTAACAAACAACAACAAATAAACAGAAGATTAGGAACAGCTTAGTGATGCCGGCGTGTACACCTGTAGGTTCTTCAGTGTCTAGAAACTAACTCCCTCCCTCCCTCCCTCTCTCTCTCTCTCTCTCTCTCTCTCTCTCTCTCTCTCTCTCTCTCTCTCTCTCTCTCTCTCTGTGTGTGTGTGTCTCTGTGTCTCTGTCTCTCTCCCTCTGTGTGTGTGTGTGTGTGTGTGTGTGTGTGTGTGTGTGTGTGTGTGTGTGTGTGTGTATTTAGAGGAAACTGATGAGAGCTCCAATCCTCCCTGCCTTCCTGTGTCTTGCTCCTCCTTCTGGACTGACTTCTACTCCAACCACATTTCTATCCACAGTTCCACGAAGCCCAGGGTGTGTGTGATCCTGCGTCATCATCTCCTGCTCTTTTCTGTTCTCTTTCACAACATCCCTCCTAGTTGCTCTTTTGTGTGTGTGTGTGTGTGTTGCTTGTCTCCCTGGGACTTTATTATTTAATTCTAGGACAGGGATCAGATCTCCCTCTTCCGTTTCCTAATTTCCACACTCTAACAGCATGCCTAAAATGCAGTGAGGTTAAATGTTTCTTTCAATGTAATAAATTAAGATAAGCACTCAACTTTCGTTGCCAGTGCTCACGCGTGTTCTAGAATGTTCTAGAGCTCAGCAGGTGCTCAACACATATGGTTGAATTGTTGAGGAAACACATTTGAGATGGAGTCCACCACGCACTGCAGGAAAATCGACTCTCCACCTGAGCTAAGAGGAGTCCCACCTTAAGTTGACAGTCAGGGAAACTGCCTTCTGTCCTCAACTAGGGGAAGGATTGGTGTCCCTTGCATCCCGAGGAAGAGACAGAGCAGGAGAGCCAGGAGGTGTCTCCTCCCCAGACTACTCAGACTTCTGTCTCCAGAACACCAGGAGCCATGGCGCTCTTTCCCACAGCAAGCGCGAGGGCTGAGGCCAGCCCTGGCACAGCTAACCTATTTTCTTTTGTCTTGCTGGTATGGTATTTTGCCTGGCCTAATTGGGAGCTGATAGTCACCAGCCCACAGTAGTGACCTTCTGAAAAGGGGCTGCACCTCCGATTGGACACCTCAAAGAGCAGGCTCCAAAGAGGTAGGATGGCCCTGCCGAGGTGAGTACCTGGAGTTGGCTTTTTTTAATTAAGGCTCCACATTGTAACTAGTCAATGTACATTATTGGGAGAGTGAATGTCAATGCCACTGCCTTTTCTTTCTCTCCTTTATCTCTGTCAGTGATTCAAAGACATGATTTATGGTTAGTCTCCGACTTTCGGCGTCATCCATCAAGTCCTGGTTTCACTACAGGGCTGCACGCTGTAAATCATGCCGAAGGGTTGTCATTCATTCCCCTTAACCCTTCCAGGGTGTGCTTCAGGGTCGCTCGGAGAAGAAAACTTTGTAAGGCGGCAGCCGAGGGGGCTTGGGCTATTGCTGGGACTTCTGCAGCCTGGGGCATTAATTGCTTGACCTGGGTGAGGCCTGGGCCCAACTTATCCCATTGAACATGGGAACTCACCCCTGTGTGGCTTGAGAAAGGCATGGTCTCCCAAACCAGCCCAGTTCTGTTTGGAAATGTCTGCTATGAATATGTGAAATGCTGAGTCTCACTTTGGAATCAATCACAGGCCACTCCTGACTGTGACCTTGCAAAGACCACAGAATTGGTGCAAAGACCCATTAGCAGCTGCTGCATCAGGCTTTGCCATTGAGGGGTCCCAACCCCGTCCCCACCCTTTTCTGTACTTCTCTAGCACTCTGTGGCTCTCTGACCCTTTGTGATGTTCTGAAAGTTGGGGAGGTGTGGCAAGAGATGAGATAGAAGACTAGAACACACAGGCAGAGTAGCAGGGGACCGGGCCTCCCCCTCCACCTAGCTCCTGGCAATAATGGAACTCAGCCCAAGCCTTGGACATAGGATGTGGCTGGCGGCAACAAAATTCAGGGAAAGGGCATCAAAGGGTGTGGGGGCTCTCGTCTAACGGAGGCCTGCACTGTGTAATTAGTGGTCCTTAATGACAATGTGAGGCTTCGTGTCCAGGCATGGAAGTCCTCCGTCAGTGGACAATGATTTCCTTTCTGAAGTATGTGACTCTGTGTTGCCCAGAAAAACTGATCAAAAACAGTTATGTTAGCAAAGACTATATAGGAAAATAAAGTCTGTAAACCACGAATGCCTGTCATCATCCAGACAGGTCTGTACTCATGCTTTTAACTTAACCCCGTCCTCAGATGGTGTGAGGGGACAGTGCAGGCCTCCGGTGTTCTCAGAGTGCGAAGTGGTCCTACTGTCTCGTTTCCCAAAACTTGGGTTTGTATAGTCCACGAGACGAAGGCAAGGCCCCTCAGCGTGTCAGGACATGGCCAGTGTGCCCCCTTCTTTGCCTCCACTCTCATTTCTCAGGCAATCCAATGGACTGACTGACTTTCTCTTTCTTGGAAAGAGCACCCGGATCTCTCAAACTTAAAACGACCCAGCACCATGAATCCCCCGTAACAGCCTCAGAAGGCAGGTAAACCGTCTCCGTCCTAATATTTCACAGGAAACACCTTTCCCCTCCCGCCCACACCTTGCTCTGAGTCAGATTTACGCAGTATACAAAGTGTCCGCAGTCCTAACTGCAGGTGACTCCGGAGCAGGGAGTCTGCAGATTAATGTCCTCATTCACCGTGATGAATTCTCCTGGCGTGTGTGTGCTGAGAGCAGTACCAACGGGCTGCTGGTAGAGCCAGTCCTCCAGGGAATGCCATTCCCGAAGGACTGGTGCTGGGGCTCTGCTGTAAGGTCAGCTGCTGCTGCTGCTCGAATCCCGTCAATAACCCGCCCGCCTCCTGCTTTGCTAGTGCGCTCGTTATTACTCTGCTGATCAAAGGAGTGTCCGAGGCCCTGACAACGAGGACAAGAGTGGTTCGGCTCTGGGGATTCATAGACAACATTAAGAGCCCCCTTCCCTTTCAGGGACTGAGAGGAATTCTCTTTTCTCAATAGTGTCTGTGTGGAATAGTCAGAGATGTCTGCGGGTCCTATTCAAAGCCAGTCAACCTCCTGGGAGCGTGTTGAGAATCTGCAACTAACTTGTGTTTTCAAAAACTTAGAAGACACCTCCCAGTGAAGCACTTAATCAGCTTGTCACCTCGGATGTAAAGCCAGAAGGCCCAGTTACCGCTTGACTGGCCTCCCTCCTCCCTTACCTGAAGGAACCCGGGATTATAGACAAGACCCTGGAAAGAGAAAGAAACATCACTCCCTAGATAGAGTCCAGCTCTGTGTATGAACTGAGCACACTGATGTGAGTCTTCTCTTTGTGGTGTGTGCTTAGAAGCCCTCAGGGGGAATTACTCACTTTTTAAACACACACACAGAGAGAGAGAGAGAGAGAGAGAGAGAGAGAGAGAGAGAGAGAGAGAGAGAGAGAGAGAGAGAGGGAGAGATCTGATCTCACAAGGTTGGATTCAGAATTTTCTGACCAAATTTAGGTAATTCTAACATACTGATGGTCCAAATGGCGTGAGTTTTTGCACACCAGTTTTGCACACACAAATAAAACTATGGGTTCACTAGCCAACCTTGCAGCAGTGATCAATTTCAGTAAAGTATCCAAGTTGATGACATCAACCTACTGTCCAGAAACCAACCCTCCATACCCCAGGTCCTAGGTCCTCTTGCCCTGGACTTCCCTTTGTACACAGAGAGCTATGAGTGTGTGTGTGTGTGTCCAACACAGACGTGTGTCCTTCCTCTCTACCTCTTCTCCCTGTCTCCACAATCCTCCCTACCTTCAGCCCCAACCACTTTTCATTTCTGTTTGTCAAATAACAGTGTGACTTTGTCTTTGACATTAAACAGTTGTATATACTTTTAGCTGGGTTTTGTTTACTCCATCTGTATTTCCAATCAGCGAGGAAGGTTTACCAAGTGGTTCATTACTGATTTATTTATGATGTATTTATATAGCAAACACGGAATTGTCAGCAGTCTCCGGCTAAACACTGTTGACAGACATTAATAACATATGGTAGAGCAATGGAATTATGATCTTTAATGTTTTTGTAAATTTACATCTTCAACATGTAATTTGGGGGGGTGCATTTCTTAGGTAGGTGGTACAAAAGAGGACATTTTTTAAGGAAACTGGTTTCCTTTGTGTTTGGAGCCCTTGGAGGATCCTGGAGGCAGCATTGATGCCTTCCCTGTCTGTTTAACTGTATAATTTAATGGAAAACAAATAATTCCCAAGGCTTAATTTACCTTTATGAAACTGAGGCCTCCACATTCACTCTGTGGGAAGCAGGCCTGCTTCTCCAGCCTTCAGTCACCATCAAGCATATCATTTATTTCCCACCTCCACTTCAACTCATTCTTCACTGAGAAACTAGGCTTTGGATATGTAAATGTTACCAATTTCAAACAGAAGAACTTCGACGCCCATTTCTTCAAAATGCTGTCTCTGGCGTGGCTACTTCGACCTGACAGTCACCCCCTCACATTGGACCAGGACAGACAGACATTTGAATCTGTGGCCTTTAATTGGCCATTCTTTGAACTTGCATGATTTTCTCCAGCTGTGAAGAAGGACATTTTTCAATTGGGCCTGAAGGATTTTACATGCATACATGTATGCATACATACATACATATGCAGACACATACATATATATACATATACATATATACACATATATACATACATAGACACACACATATACACATATATATTCATTTCTAGGCTAGATGTACAGTTACCCAACAGAAAAGAAAGTTTTGGAGTAGCAATTGCTACTAATGTTTCTAATGACATAGTCTTGGTTTTCAAAGTCCCCCACTTCCTCTTAGAAATGATGAACAAGGGAAAATACAATTCACAGAAGACAAAAAGGAAAGTTTTCTTGATCACTAGATGTCATCGATGGGGCCCCACAAATTGGGGAGCACACCACCTGCTTCCCAGGCAACAGATGCTCGAGTGTTAGTCCCCATGCCACAGCTCTGGCATTGTGGGAAGCCCACAGCGTTAACGACCCCATTAAGAACCAGCAGCCACTTAACTTTTGCATGGTTTGTATGTGTGAAGATCACAGCCACCGTTCATAGTAGTCAAGATGACGCATCTGGTACGGACATCTGATTTGGGATCCGAAGTGTATCTGACAGACCCTTGCCAGCAGTCCTTAGGTCAGCATTTGATAGAACAGCTGGGAGGGGAGGGGGATACAGCAGGAGCCAGGAATCTTGTGAGCCTCGAGATGTCTTAGAATTCCGTCCATTCCACAGTCCTCGCATCCCAGAGCATGTATATGACGGTGTTCGTGACCCAGGTGACATGAGGGGTAGGTGCACACAGCTGGCTACATACCACACAGGGGCTGATGCGCACGCAGGCAGGAAGTAGTAGCTATCGGCTCCTGAAAGAGAAAGGAAAATTCAGACAAAGAATAATCTATCAGATTAAGGGGGTGTCCCATTCACCCCCAGCAGTGTTAAGGGTTGGAAAGTGCTGATTGTTAGTAATATTATCAAACACCAAAATGTGTTGCTTCAGATCAGGTGCTATGTGCCAGGTCTGGTGAGAAAGAATGGGTGGGCACAGGGGAGAGTGGAAGGGACTTGTCCATTCTCCCCTTGTGCCCACTCAGGTGACATTTGTGTCCTGTCCTGTGAAAGAACCGTCTCACCACATCTCTTCCCCTCAACCCGGGGAAGAATCCAGGCAGTGTGACAAGTAAAAAGGACTCATGGTGGCATGTAAGGACAGGTGAAAAAAATAAAATGAAGGGAGGGTACAGTGCATCAGGTGTGTGACATCCAGAAAGTGAAACTGAGAATATCCGAGGGCATTAAGAAATGGCTGCTACTATTATTTGGGAGAAAAAATGAGCTAATTGCTATTTCAAATAGGGGACCTCAGTTATTTTTGAAATGCATGCTAAAATCCTGATGGATCAAAGTTATAAAAGCAGGGATTTGTTCTAAAATAGCACTGGTGGAGAAAAGAGCCAGAGGTTTCGGTGAAGCGAGATCGTCTGTGAGTGTTCAGAGTCATTCAGAATGCAGAACAGTATCATGCAGTTGGGCTTAGTTTGGGATGTGCTTGAGGTCTTCCGTTAATGGAGAGAGAGGGGAGCTGGCAGCAGCTCAGTCAGTAAAGTTCTCGCACGGTGAGCACAAGGACCCGGGTTGATCCCCAGGAGTCATAGGAAACAAAACTGCATACGGGGTACATGCTTTTGTGTTTCTAGTGCTGGGGAAGCAGAGAGAGAGAAATCCCTGGGCTCTCTGGCTAGCCTGGCCAGCTTGGTAAGTTCCAGGCCAGTGAGAGACCCTTGAAATAACAAGGTGGATGGACGACTTCTGAGGAACGGCACCTGAGTTTGACCTCTGTCCTCCATGCTCACACACCACACACATGAGCTCAGTTGGACACACACACACACACACACACACACACACACACACACACACACACACACACACACACGAACTCACATGCACACCTGCATATACATACAGGCCAAAGAAACAGCAAGCCAGATCACAGGGGACTTTGTAGCCATGGCAGGGACTTTCCATCCTAAGAACAAGTTGGGGAATCTTCGGAGGGCTCTGTGGAGAGTGCCTTCATCTGACTTACACTGTTAAAGCCTATTAGCTTCAGATCGCCGCTGCAACGAGCCATCCCAGCAGAGCTGGCAGCTCAAATCACCATTAGTTCATTATCCTAGAGTTTGACTCCTAGACATTCAAAGTCAGTCTCCCTGGGCTAGATTCCCAATAGAGTCCCACATCCCAGCTTCAAAAGGCTGCCCAGACCCTGTCCTTGGGCCACCTTCCTCTCCAGGACGGCCACGGCCGTGCTGTGACCTCTGCTTCCGGGGTCAAGCCTCCTCCGACTCTTGCCTTCTAATTTCCCTCTGCTGGCCCCTCCCAAGGTGGCCCAAAGATAATCTGGTCTTGTCTCCCTATTCTAAGTGCCACCTCATCTGGGAAGTCCCTCTTGCTCCATAAGGCAGCAAATTCACCAGGTCTCAACCATCGCTACCCTGCCACAAGGTACAAAGGTAGAGCAGAAGGCTGTGTCCACATCAGTAGGACTGGCACGTTAAACTAGAGGCTTTGTGTCCCGAGGGGCCACCTTACACCGTGTCACATCGATGGCCTCTGCCCCTGGATGCCAGCAGCACCTCTTGCAACTACACGTTGCAACCATCAGACATCATCTTCTTGACTGAGAACCATCCTGGGGGCACACTAGCCATGGCTGTGAGAAGTGTCCACATGTCAGGTCCTGGCTCCAGCCTGTAGACAGCACTGATGGCTTTGGTGAGTCCCATGGACCTTCCATCACTAACCACCTCGAGGAACAAGAGAGATCCCCTTTGTCTAGTACGTGTTGTTCAGGTGGACAGAGTGGAAACAGACAAGGCAATGACAGACTAATGCCATCGTGGGTCTATTTAATCTTCTCCCCAACGAGCTCCTCCGCTGTCCGTGGACAAAGGAAACGGTGCTATTCCTTTTACCCACTGCCTACCTCGGTGATTGGAGCATTGTAAAATCTCAATGAATACCTGCTGGCTTTGATTTTATAATTACAGTCTCACTACACCTTTGCTTCACCGTTGTGGGAGAGCAACTTAATACCCAGAGCATCGCTTTCTCTCTAAATGAAATTTAAGACATCATGTTAGCTAAGTGCTTTGCAAGCCTTCACGCAAAAAGGAATTAATCTAAACACAGAGACTTCCCAAGCTGCTACATGATTCTCTACAGTGTAGCTATATAGATACTTATCAATAATTTTAGATGCCTTCCTAATCATCGTTAGTGCTTATTGAGCTTAGTGCTCTGTATCGATCATCTCTACTTCTGCAGAAACTTTAAGAACTGGGAATTAGTTGGAGCCCATTTCATAGATGAGAAACACCAGGCTGGGAGAGGTGAAGCATAGTGTCCAAATTACCACAGCAATTACTTAGGTGATACCAGGGAACTGTCTGAACTTTTCCTTATTTTTTAACATACTATCTCCACTCCAGGCTACCCAGAATGCTTTAATGAAGCCAGCTTTGGCAAGGGAAACTGGCAAGACTTAGCTGCTTTCTTAATGGCTTTGGGCTTAGGGTTTTGATGTGTGATGTAGCTTGTAATGCTCTCAGCCTTTGGGGTGTGGGGGAGGCAGACTGCTCTGTATTTGAACAGAAGAATCAGCCAGCCACTCCCAGTATTCACTCTGCCCTTCCCCTTGGCTAATGTAGCCATGCACAGAGCTGTCAGGGATGACGCAGACACAGGCAGATCAAGGGACACAGTCAGAGCTCTTCAGGTTTTCCCAACCTTTTCCAAGTGAATCATCATCCTCTTCTGAGCCGTTTCTGTCCTTACATAACTTCAGCGGCTCCCTCAGGTAAACCAGCGGGCACGACTCACCTTTAAGTGAACAGAGAAAACCAAGGAAGTGTAGACACCCAAGGTGGGGAACCAGGTCTGAGAAAAGCCAGGTTTCCATTTCCTGTGTGAGCTCACTGGTCAGCGTCAGGGTCCCAAACTAATGGATTTCTGCGGAGTGGTGAAGTGGGCAAGTTGGATTAGAAGTGAGGTGTTGTGGAGTGAATGTGGTGATGGACAGCACTGAGCACCCACTTCCCAGGGGGCTGGGGGGGAGGGGTCCTGCCCCCTTGTCAAGTTTGGGCTCTACCAGAGAACAGAAGTGTGCATGAGCGTCTTATTCTTAGACCCTGGTCGTTCATCAAACTCTAAACTAAGTCTCTCTCAAAACTGAACCTGCTGTTCATTTGTATTTGGGGATGTCATCTCCAGCCTCTCACCTGCAGTGTCAGAGAAGGGAGACACACGCCGTGCAGGGTGACAGAGCACTTAAAACATGGCTGGCCCAAGTGGCACTGGGCTGGACTGTAAGTGTAAAACACTCAACAGGATTGCAAAGTTTAGTTCGAAACACAGACAGTCAAACATGTCAGCTTTTCTTATATTTAACGAGATGCTGATAGAATAATATTTGGGATCTATTAAGACTGTGTTTGACTAAAACTAATTTCAGTCATTTGTTTTTAAATGTTTTAGTGTGGTTACTGGGCCATTTGAAAGCATAGATACCCACCTTCTCTCAGACAGCTGCTTTGGGACTTCAAGGTCTGCTCACAGTCTACGTCAGCAAAGATCTATGAGGATCTCACAGTAACCACAGCCACCCTTACTTTTTCAAGCCTCTCTCTTTCTCTCTTCTTAGCCTCCTGCCTCTATGCCGAGATGCTGGGATTACAGGCATGCACCAGCACGCCTGGTTTGTGTGTGCCTGGTGGAACCCAGGACTCCATGCATCCTGGGCAAACACTCTACCAACTGAGCCGCACCCTCAGCCCTGTTCTTTCTTTTCTTTAACCCTCAAAGTAAGCCATAGAATCCATTTGCTATCAGTGCTTTATAGACGAGGAAGCCGAGGCTTAAAAGGTTAAGTAACGTGCTTAGAGCCTCACAGTCAGCATGTGACAAATTCCATCCTGCTTTGCCACCATGGTAACCAAGAGTAACACAGAGAACCTGACCAAAGCCTAGGGGAGTTTTCGATCATCTCCCGCCATGTGCCTGAGCTTTCCAAAGCATCCATTTCAGTCCACGGAGTCCTGATGTCTCAGCATTTGTGAATGAAGCTTCATATAACATCATAAGAAAAGAAAACAGTTCCAAGCAGCCATATTCTGCTTCAAGTACAGTGTGCTTATTGTTTCTACATTAAATATAGACCAAATGTGGCGACTTGGAACATGTTTGATATGCACAGGATGTATCCCAAATGTCAAGAACTCCCTCTTGGGTCCTTTCAACACTCACATTACAAAAGGGCAAATCTGCGCTCAAGCATGGTGGGGCACACCTGTAATCCTAGCCCTTGGAAGGCTTAAGCAGGAGGAAGCCAGGCTGGATGATGCTATCTCAGACGCAAGCAAACAAACCGGCCTCACTACATCCCTATCCTTTTGTGGCCGTGAGGACTCATTGTCTGTTTCTAAAAGTTAAACTGGCTTTCAGCGTCTCCAGCCCCGTTTCTCCTTTTTGTTTTGATCCAGGGTCTAAATAAGTAGCTCTTGGCTACTCTTGGGGCTCCTTATTCCAAGCAGATCTTAAACTTGTGATCTTCCTGCCTCAGCCTCCCAAGTAGCTGGGATTACAGGCTGTGTCACCAGGCCCTGCTTAATGGTGGACTTTACCAGCTGCGTTTTCTTAGAATAAGGTTGAAGCATATTCACCTGAGGCTGATGCCTGCCCACATTTGCATACAGTGGACTCTTCGATGCTTGGAGTCGAGGAAGGGGATCTCTTTGATGGATACTCAGATTGTTCATATTGCCTTCATCTGCTGTCAAAAAATACTCGGTGAAGCCAGACATGGTGGCACATCCCTTGAATCCCAGAATCTGGGAGGCAGAGGCAGGAGGATCTCTGTGAGTTCAAGGCTAGACTGGTCTACAGAGTGAGTCCCAGGTCAGCCAGGGCTGCACAGAGAAACCCTGTCTTGAAAAACAAACAAACAAAAAACTCAAACAAACAAACAAAACCTCAGTGGAGCAGAGGAAATTGCTCAGTGGTTAGAGCCCTTGTGCAAGTCTGAGGACCAGTGTTCAGATCCCTAGAACTCACATAAATGCCAGGCAGACATGGCAACCTGCCAGTACCCTAGCATCAGAAGTCAGAGACAGTATCCCCACAGCAAGCTGGCCACACGGGCTAGCTCTGGGTTTGCTCATCACCTCCTTCCTCTTTGAATGCCCTGTACCCCCGTGGATGTGCAAACAGCAGAGGGTACCAGGCACTCTGCAGGAAGTGGCACTTTCTAGAAGCCTGGTCCATTTCTCTCCCTTTCATGCTGTCGGCACACGAGACCCTGGGATTTCTATAATCCAAATTGATACTCTCTGTGAAATCTCCTCCATTCCAGCTCCGGGCCCTGAAAAGATTCATTTTCTCACGGGCACTTCTCCAGGTCTGGTGGGTAACGGTGACTGAGGGTGAACGGCTAACCTCGCCTTGACAAGGTGTGGGTCTTGCTAATTTGAATCTTTTCCTCTTTTGCTCCCATCCGCCTGGCGCAGTTTGATTTATCGACGCCTGTTTGTGGGCTCACTGATCACTTTCTTATTACTCTGCTCCCTCCATCCGTTTCACTTTGCAGCACCTTTCCTACGATTTCTTATGCCACCCCTTACCACCTGCTCCAACATGACAAATTATCGACTCAAACTGTTACTCCTGACCTGGCAAAGTCTCTTCCTGGTGATATAAATGATGCCCTTCAGAGACATGATGATACTCTCATAAACATACAGTTGTTCCTCTTTTGGCATGCCCTGTTTGAAATGCAAGCATGCCAGGGTATCCCTGTTGCCCTACCGAAGGCCTTGAGAGGGAAACGAAGTGCAGGCAGCCGGGTGGTTAAGAACCCCATGTGCTGAGTCATGGGATCAGGACCCACAGGGAGTAGTCCTTTGGGGATTCAGCATGTTATTCTGAGGAGCGGGTGGCAGATCCTTCCAGCCACATGGAGCCTGAAATTCTGAATCTTAGTAGCAAGAAGCAGTAGATGGGGCCCCAAAAGTATGAGATTCTAGAAGGGGAATGGAGCAGGCTGCCCCGTGCGGCCGGCCCATCGTGGATCTCCCTTGCAGAGGCACACACTGAGGCCCTCTGACTCCAAAGGTTTGCCCCCGGCACTTGTTCAGTGTTGCTGAACCTACTTTTGCGAGCTCAACTAGTAAATCCTCACCGGAGTCCAGATTCCAGGCTGTAGCTCTCTTCTTCAGAATGATCAGAAGAATCAAATCAAAAAAGATTAAACAACACAAATACAAATATCCCTGACCCTGGCAAGACACATGTGGTCAACTCTTTACGCTTAGTTTAGAAGAATGTGGGAACTTGACTGATGGCGCCATCTGTAACGTATTTTTTTTCCCAAGAAGGAGGACCTGAGTTCGAATCCCCAGCACCCATGTAAAAGCTGGGTATAGTACCTATCTATAACCCCAGTGCTGGGGAATAAGAGACAGAAAGATCTCTGGAGCTCACTGGACAGCTCAGTCAGCTAATCAACAACTTCCTGGTTCAGTAGAGACCCTATCTCAAAAACTACGATGGAGAAAGACTACTGAAAACATCTGACACCAACTTCCGAACTCCATGCATGCCCACACACAGGAATATGTACATAGACCTAGAACACACACACAGAGTGAAGCCTTGAACTAAGGCGAAGGCCACTCTCATGCCCTTCCTGTGTACATCCTGGTGGTGGGATTGGTAAGCAGCGGGGTCTTGCTCTCTGGAGTCCGGCTGCTGTCTTCCTCGGGACTTTCTCTCCCTCGGTGGATGCAGGCATGGGAAAGGTGGGAACCATGTCTGCAGCCCCTCTTCTGGGCCACGGAGTCACCTGGGCTTCTCTCTCATCCTGCAGTTGGTTCTTTGGCGAAGGAACTAGCAGCCCCGAGCTGGAGAGGAGGAAGCTGAGACAAAGGGCTGGCACAGAGGTCAAATGCTTGGGGAGCCTCTCTTCCCCCCCCCCCCGCCATGGCACTTGACAATGCCCAGCATGTGTCAATCACCACTGGGCACTGGGCAGTGAGAGTGCTGAGAGGTCCTTTCCAGGGCTCCCCTCATTTAAGGTGGACCCCAACCCCACATGGTTCATCTTTTATAGAGGAGTGGAGGAGCTCAGAGCAGGTGGTTAATTCTTGGAAAGTTACATGGGTAGAAAATGGTAAATCCAGGGGCTCCCTACCCCCACTTTGGCACATGTAGGAAGGTGGATGCTCCTTAACTTCCAGACTATATGGCCATGAGCCTTGCTTGCGTGCTCCATTTCCTCATGCCAGAAACTCAGCTGTTGGCACTGCTCAGCAAGGAGCTGGCAGGCGTTGCTGGGACCCCTGTCTCTGTGGCTGTTTCTTGACCATCCAGATTGCCAAATGCATGGTGGGGCTGTCCCCTTCCCCAAGAGCTTCACTCCCACAAGGACATTTGCTACCTGTCCTACAGATTCATTTTTCCTTGGCATGGCATCACCTTCTTGGAGCGTTAAAAAAGACATTTATAACCCAGCACCGATGAGAGTCCTCACACACATTCAAAATGTATGCGTCATTTCACCGTCCAGTCGACGGCTCCTCCTCTCCTCTGCAGTGCAGAGAGCTCTGAAGGCAAGCAAATCCTGGAAGCCACTCAAATGCCCACGAGTAAAGTGTAGGTAAATGAATTAAGAAGCAGCAATCGCATCTAGCCACAGAAAAGCGCTGCCAAGCAGTGCCTGATGACTGATGTTTAAGAGGGCTCATCAGAAAATCCTCCATCCATTCCAAACCAATCAAGCCCAGAATACCCAGGTTGGAAATGAATTTCATTAGGCGCGTTGGTTGGAAGCAGCTGGCCGAGGCAGTCACAAAGGGCTTCACAATACCTCTCTGCTCCTTTGAGCAACCTGAAGAGAAGTCCAAGTGGGTGAAGATGGAGGGGAATGAGTTAGACCACGCCCTCAGGCACACAGCCCCGTGGGGCAACAAGCTCTTTACCAGGAAAGTGACAGATGTTTCCCGATGTTTCCTGGGGAGGAGTGGGACCCATTTCCTAGGCAGAGGCAGCCACCTGCTCCCGGGAAGGAGGAAGATGTCAGCCCACTTGTCCGTGTGTCCTGAAGTGGGCAGATCACCTTGATAGAAAGTTCAGTGCAAGAAGTTGAGTGTTGGTAGAGCCTTGATTAAAGATTGTGTGTGTGTGTGTGTGTGTGTGTGTGTGTGTGTGTGTGTGTGTGTTCACGTGTGTGGTATGTATGTGTATATATGTGTGTGTTACTCCAGGACTCGTCACAGAACTCAATTCTGTTTAGCAGGAAAAAGGACAAAGGGGACTGTGAATTGGACTCCTACTTCAAATAGTTCTGTAGTGTTTTGATTTTATTTATTTATTGTTAATATTTTTATTAGATAAGTTCTCACTATGTAGCCAGGCTGGTTTCAAACTTACGATCCTCCTGCCTCTGTCTCCCGAGTGCTGGGATTATTACTACATTGCCAACAAGCTCAGCTTCAATTTTTCACAGAAAAAAAATTTTTTTGGCTATTAGGAAAAAAGGAGGGGGGAGAGAGAGATAGGAGGAGGAGAGAGAGGAGGAGGGAGAGAACAAATGGATAATTATGCTCTCTGAGAAGCCGTCTGGAAATAATAAAGGCAACAGCAGAGGCCGTATTAGAAGTTGGTATTTACTGAGTGATTCGCTGTGCTCACTGGCCTCTGCCAAACACATTACCCAAACTGAGTCATTCAATCCTCACAGCACCCCAAACCCTGTGAGGTGGGGATTACTGCTATGCCCAATTTACAGAGGAGGAGCCAGGCCCCAAGACTTGACTTTAAGTAACTTTGCCCAGGGTCACGAAACAGTTACCCGAGACCTCCATTTAAAATTAAATGGCTGATGAAAGATACAAAGCTTTGCCGTGCGTGAAACAGAGCAAAGCGAACCAGGAATTCCCCAGACACCCCCAAGGGGCCCCCACTCTATTACATACTGTCCGTCTGGGACTGCGAAACTTGCAGAGGCAGCTAGAAATTCTGAAAGTCTTGTACAGTAAGAGAAGTGCAACTTTCAGTTACAAAGAAAAAAGTCTCTTTTTTTTTCATGTATGAAAACAATAAAAGTTTTAGGACTCACAAAAATCTGTTCCGTTGCATCTGACATATAAAGATTATTCAATGTGGTACATACACAATACCAAGACTGTCCTTAAAGCTGAGACACTTGTCTTTCCAACTAGTCAGGAGGCTGAGGCAGGAGGATTATAAATTCAAGTCCCTCCGTTCTCAAGCTACAGAGAATTCAAGGCCAGCCTGGGCAACTTAGTGAGACCCTGTCTCAAAAGGAAAAGGAAAAGGGGTGTACCACAGTAGTAGTGTGCTTTGCCTAGCATTCAGGGAACCCTGGTTTAATTTCAGGTACCCCAAAAGACTTATTTGAATATTGGTACTATGACGGGGAGACCCCATAAAGCCAAACCTTATGAGAAGTCCCCAAACTCTCATAGAAGCCTGGCCCCTCCTCCGGTTGCCCAGGCCACCCACATTTAAACTGGCAGTCATCGATGAGATCGCTGTGGGGCTTCCTCTCCCTCGTGGTCGTGGAGAAGCTGTTTGCCTAAGGACTGGGCGCGCCCACGGGCTCTCGTTTTGCTGTCATCCTCCCAGAATCCCCCACACAGAGCCTCTGAGAGACTGGTGCTTCAAACAAGAAAGAAAGGGAAATGACTTTGCAATAATTTAAAGTGTTACATAAGCAATGACAAGACACTGGCAGACACTTAAGTTGCTTTGTTAGCTTAAAAAAAAAAGTTTGGAGAGACTTCGTTCTCGTCACCCGGTTTCTGTCTTGGTGAGTCTAGAGTGGGCTCCGGTTAATGAAAGCCTGGGGCTAATTATACTAACCAAGAAGTGTGGCTAGAACCTTGTTTCTTGAAGTTCTTCAACAGAACACAGGGCAAGATTCTCAAATGGAGGCGGCATGGCTGTGGGGTCTCTTATTTCATCCCTGCCCCCACATGGAATTCTGAAATATTAAGATGCATTTCGGTGGTGGGGGGATGGGATTTGTACAATAATCAGCATTCTTTGTAGTCAAATGACAGAAGGTCCAGCTCAACTTGGGGTAAGAAAGTTTACATATTCCCTCGGAAGTTCAACACTGGACTCTCCTGATGTAAGCTGATCAACACGAGAAAAGCCAAGTGTGTGAGAGCCACGTGATACATGAGACCCAAAGAGGGCCATACGGTTGAAGTGGAAAATGCCTCTTCAAAGAGGCGAGGTGGGAGCTGTAGGTGTGTTCACAGGTGGTGGGGGGGTGTGATGATCGTCAGTGGAAGTGACTAAACCCTAAGAGCCTGGGACAGAGCATCTCTGGGCTTCCAGTGTGGCATATGGCTTTCAGGATCTTCCTTTGGTGACAGGCTTTCAATCTTCCTTGGTGATTGAAATTTCAGAGAGAAGAACGCAGCTGGACTCCCAGTGGGCAGATCTGATCCCAGACAAAGGGGTCATTTCAGGTCAACCCCTCCCCTGTCCTTACTGCTTTCCAGGTTGAAGTTGAAAGCCATACCTTTTAGGGGGTGTGTGTGTGTGTGTGTGTGTGTGTGTGTGTGTGTGTGTGTGTTCATGTGGGTGCATGTATGTGTGCATGTAGATTCCAGAGATAAACTTCAGCTATCATTCTTCAAGCATCACCATCCTTCATTGTATTGTATTTTATTTTTGAGACACAGTTGGCTGGGCTCTCGTACATTTAGAAGCTAAGCTATCTCTCCGGCTTGTGATAGATAGCATCCTTTAAGCCACAACCCTGGTGAAAGTGGCCTTTATCGATCTTGTAGTCAAGGAATGAGGCTGGCACTGGATTCAGAATCTGCCTGCTTTTTTCTCCATGCTCGTTTCAATCTCAAAAGACTCTTCATGGAGGTGGACCCTACAGTCCACCCCTCCCTGCCCTGGGCTATGTCTTTGAATGCATGGTCTCAGTTAATGGGGCCGTTTGAGAGGCTTTAAAAATCTTTAGAAGGTGGAGCCTACCTACCTGGAAGAAGTAGGCCACTGATGGGCAGGTGCTGCGGTTTGAAGGTCAAGTGTCCTCTGCAGGCTCAGCATTCAGCCCCCTACGGGTGGTGTCATTCCACGAGGTTGGGAAACCTTTAGGTGACATTCGCAGTGGCGGAAGTGGGTCAATAGGGAAGGGCCTTTAGATTTTACAGCCCAACCCCACTTCCTATCTCCTCTCTGCTTCCTGAATAGCAGATACAACGCCACCAGCTGACCCCACACTGTTATCACATGGCTTCACCGCCACGACGGACTGTATCGCCCTGAACTGTGATCTGAAACAAACTCTTCCTCCCTGAGTCTCTCAGTCACTGTGACAAATGCCATGACCAAAACCAACCTGGGGAGGAAGGGCTTAGTTCATCTTCTGACTTGGAGTCTGTAATCAAGGGGAGCCAGGACAGGAGCTTGAACAGGAACACGCAGGCAGGAGCCGATGCAGAGACTGAGCAGGAACATGGATTACTGGCTTGTTCCACGTGGCTTGCTCGGCTACTTTTTGATACATCCCAGGCCCACCTGCATAGGGATATCAACGCCCACAGCGGACTGGACCTTCCCCCAGACATGGCCACAGGCCAATCCGGTGGAGGCACTTTCTCAGTTGAGGTTCCCTCTTCCCAAGTGTATCAAGTTGACAATTGACAGTAACCATGACCCGCTTTTACGTTGCTTCTGAGAAGGTATTTAGTAATGTTGCCAAGAAGAGTGTCTGTGGTGATACATTGTGTACCCTAATAAAATTTGCCCGAAGATCAGAGAGGCAAAGGAACAAGCCACCACCACGTCTTGCCTCTAGGACTCCTCAGCCTGAAAAGCCCTCTAGTTCCTGTCTCCTTGAGCCTTATATAGCTTTCTCCGCCCAGCTATATCACTTCCTGTCTCAACCTCTCTTGTGCTGGGATTAAAGGCATGTGACTCCCAAGTACTGGGATTAAAGGTGTGTGCCATCACTGCCTGGCTCTGTTTCTCTCCTCAACTGAGTCAATCTCATGTAATCCAGGGTGGCTTTGAACTCACAGAGATCCAGGCAGATCTCTGCCTCCCAAGTGCTAGGGCTAAAGGTATGTACCACCACTGCCTGGCATCTATGTTTAATTTAGTGGCTTGTTCTGATCTCTGATCTTCTGACAAATTTTATTAGGGTACACAATATATCACCACAAGTGTCTAATACAGAGGGCATAGTATCCCATCCCTGGCTCTTACATATCATGTGTTCTGCGTCCTGGCCCATACCATGTAAACAAGCCACTCCACTGTGGACAGAGCTAACGCTGTCTCCAGGTCTTACCCACCATGATGGACTAAAACACTCTCGGAACGTAACCCTTTAGTGTGTCTGTGACATTTTTTTAACACAGCCATGAGGAACATAACAAACCACTCACCCGGATTCAGAGCACCAGGGAAGGACAGGGATGATGTTTCCCACCAAAGGACCAAAGGGTCTAAAGACATTCTGTAGCCATTACTGCCGACATCAGGTCAAGAGCCCACCTCTGGGCATTCCTATGGCTGAGAACAGGGACTGAGCTCCTGGACTTTATCATGTGGCCAGAGAGAGCCAGCTGCCCTTGAGCCCTGTGAACTAACCATAGAGATGAGAGACCACTCCATAAGAAAATCCAAACTAAGGTGTCATTAACCAGAGCAAGCGCAGCAGGCACTGGGGAAAAAAGAGAAACAGAGAGATGCCTCCTGCTATGTCTCCTTAATACCAAGGAAGTTAAAACTTGACTTCCATTCTGTTCGAAAGTTTCACCATGCCATACAAACGAAAACTTTTAAATGAATTTTCAAATGGCTCCAAGCCTGCCCGTCTTGGGCTTAAAACTTTGGAGAATACTGGTGGAGAATTTGTTATCGTTTTCTTAAATACATGCAAATTTGTACCTTTTGGCTCTCTCTGAAGAAACATGACAATTTGGAGCCTGAATTAGTCCTGAAAAGAAGCTGGTCCCGAATGCCTTCTGTGGCCGCACCTGGGTGCTTCAGTACAGCAAGAAGCGACGCGGGGCCCCCAGCGTTTGTCAATGCGGAGCCGAGCTGACTGCACAGCTGATTAAACCCACGGCAGAAAAAGTGTTTAAACTTTAATTAACCAGCCAACAGGAAGATTGAGCTCTGTACCACCAGTAAAACCTGTACCCCACTCACCACCTGCCCTCCTCCGCACACAGACACCCCACACACGTCCTACACACGGATAATTCAGTGGGAACGTGTTTCCTATAGAAACAGCTTGTGTTTGGGATACCATTGAGAATTTAATCAACAAAATAATTGAACTTTTTTTTTTTTTTTTGCAATTTCATGCCAATGAACACTGATAATCCAGCCTCAGTGGTTGCAAGTCTCCCTTCAGATTGGAATGGTATCTGAAGGGTGGGGGGGGAGTCAAAATGACACAGCTATGTCACCTCAACTTCTCAAGGTAGATGGAGACCTCCTGGCAGCGTGTCCAGCCTGGCTTCAGAATATCGTTCATTTCTCTCACATGACAGGACATTTTAATTCAACAAGTAAATATTTCTGACTGTCACTTAAAGCTAGAACAGAGTGAGCGGTACTAGCTGCCCAAGTCCCATGTCAGGCTGATCCGGGGATCTCGGCCCTCTGCTTTCTGGAATTCACTATGAAGACAGAGTGAAGCTTGATGTAACATAAGCTACAGCAAATGGCTCTGTCAGCCAGTGTCCCTCCTGCTGCTGTGACAAAGCACCTGAGGTCATCAAGTAAAAGGAAGAAATGTTTATGTTGGTGGCTAATGGTTTTAGCGGTCCCTGGCCCTGTTGCCTTTGGGCCCGTTGGGAAGTGGCATGTCACGTCAGGAAGTGTATGTTGTGATGGAGCTCCTCACATCATGATGGCCAAGAAGCAAAGCCAGAGACAGGAAGAGACCAGAGTCCCAATATTCCCATTATCAGCACACCGTGTGACTCAACTTTCTTCTACTAGGCCCCACCTCCAAAGCACTCGAGGCCAGCAGTGAATCCTTTAGTACGTGACATCTCTGGGTGACAAAGGCCTCCTTGGTGTGAGTGACAGGCTGAAAAATGTAATCCAGGCCAGACCAAAGCAG
This sequence comes from Peromyscus californicus insignis, assembly GCF_007827085.1. Lineage (NCBI taxonomy): Eukaryota > Metazoa > Chordata > Mammalia > Rodentia > Cricetidae > Peromyscus > Peromyscus californicus. The sequence goes on from NW_026294595.1 coordinate 144,900,733, forward strand.
AATGATGCAGAGTTTGCGAGCATAGGTGTCCCCAGGCTGCTGTCCGTGGATATCATCTCAAACACCGCTCCGCATTCTCCCTTCTCCTCCGCTTGTATCTCCTCTTGTACTTCCTCTGAGCCTTCCCCTCTTCCTCCTCCTCCACCCCTCCCTCCTCTTCTGTCAGGTGTTCTATCTCTCACAGGTGCTTGGAGCCTCACAACATGTCACTCCCCGCTTTCTCGCCTGAAGAAGACAGCTCAGATGCTCGAGGCTGCTTTAATCGTTCTCTGTCCATCAATCTTCTCTCCACATAATCATTTGGGCTGCTCCGCTTTGAACTTGCTCCAATTTGTCTCCATCTTCCAGGGACTGAGTTGTCGGAAAGCGCAACTGGGTTCCCATTCGGAGAACTTGCCGCCTTGCCCGGAGGACTCAGAATTCTGTGCTGGGCGAGGGCAGAGCACAGCTGCAGTCAGTCTCCGGTTTCCAAGGAGGCCCTTTCTCGCTGGTCCAGGGCGGACCTGTTGGGTATTTTTAGCAACCGATTTGTCAGGCTGTGGCATTAGAAAGTTGGTGGTCAGATTACATATTCCAGAAAGTCACATTGCTGGTGACGTGCAGCTGTCTTGATAGACGAGTAATTGCTTGTTCTCGAGGCGTCCACCTTGTGGAGGTGTTTCCCCCTCCAGAGGACTGAAGGCAGACTGTGAGGGGAACACCTGCTGGGGCCCACCTGCCTGCACTGAGCTGGAGCCTGCCACCTGCAGCCTTTCGCATGAGCACCCTCTGCTGGCTGGATGCACCACTTGTGGGCACGCAGGGAGCCAAACCTGTCCTTCACCCAACAGACAGTTCTGGCTCCAGCCAAGAGAGACATTGTTCCCACTTTAAAGACTAGATTACTGAGCCCAAGAGAAATGTTAGTGTAGCTCACGACCAACAGGGGATAGAGGATGGGAGCAGAGCTACGGAGCCCATAACGATAACCAAATGGACATTCCCATCTGGCTTTAGACTCCCCAGGGCCTGAGACCTCAAATTTCAATGGCAGGGAGACAATGGCCAAGTGTGCAGAGCCGGGTGCTGCCTCAGGAGTTTCAGGGATAGTGATCGGCCCCTCTTGCTCTCTGGCTGGGAAGCAGTGGCCTTCAGCTCTGCCATGCGACAGCACACTTCTCAGACCACACGCCCCACCACTGGCTCGCACAGTGAGCTCTGATTTTAGTCCGTCATGTAAGGCTCACAAAACCTTGTGAGATTCCTCTTGGCTTTCTCCTTGCCTTTGCACACCAACGATGTTAGCAGTAGTAGTCAAATTTAAAAGGAAGGAAGTTACGTAAGTCTAATTCACACTGGAGAGGAGAGAGACTTCGGCTTCCGTGACCTCAAACACTGGTTGTCTCGGGAAGGCCAGAGCCTTCCTTCAGGAACAAGGACATGCCCTTCCTCTCTTTGTAAGAAAACGAAAGTGCAAAAGGCTAGTGTGGATGCAGCACTTTGCAGATGGGTGGGTTCTCTTCAGGTTCTCTCGGGATGGAGAGTTGTCTTTTATTCTGTACAGACAGTTTTCTAAATACTGTGTCGATAGGTTCAGGACCTCTGACATGTGAGTAGGGCATTTGCCTTGAATAGCTCTCAAGGCCTTGTGTGTGTGTGTGTGTGTGTGTGTGTGTGTGTGTGTTATAGGCCAATGGGTGTGGGTGGGTGTAGGTGAGTGGGTATGGATTAGTATGTGTGCACGCACTCAGTCAGCCCCAAGGCCTCAGATGACACCCATTATGATTCAGATTGAGAGACAGGGAAGGACAGTTGGCCAGGGGGCGGTTGAGTGTGGCCTGCAGACTTACTTGGTTTGATCTATACAAAGCACTACATAATGGGGCTAGAGACACAGTTAGGTGAGTGAAGCTCTTGGCTTGCAAGTAGGAGGGAGGACATGAGTTCCAATCCCCATAGCCCAGGTATAAAAATGGGTGTGCCGGAGAAATGGCTCATTGGTTAAAGTACTTGCTGAGTATGCATGGGGACCAGAGATCAGTTCCCCAGCACCCACTTAAGCACTGGGCGCTGCTGCCTACACCTATAATAATACCTGTGCTCCAGATGGCCTCTGGCCATCACACATTCAGGTACCTACACACATCAGTGAACCTATACATAGTTAAACATGGCTACATGAATGTGCACATACACAAACTTATTTTAAAACCTAAATAAGCAACAATATGACCATATTAATAGTAATAAATCCTCATGGCCAGTCATTGACATCATAAGCTTGTGCATAAATATCACATTCCCATATTCTTTTGCAAAGTCCCTAACTCTGCCCCATTAGTTCGATTTGTACATGGCAGGGTTTGCTGGAGTTGGACTGTGGCCCCTTCCTTCCCACAGGGCGGGCACCCAGTCATTCTCCTCAGCACCTGCTTTTTTGCATCTACCTTTTCTAGCGCCCCCTTGAGGCCACATATTACTAACCGTCCACATTGTGATGTGTCAGTCTCATAAAGAAAACGAGCTGGCTTCGGTGGTGGCACAACTTTGTAACTCCGGAGGCCAGAGCAGGAGAATCATGCACTCTAAACCTGCCTCAACTGCAGAATAAGACCTTCTCTCCAAAAGCCCAAATGTAAAAGGAAGGGGAAAGGAAAAGAAAATGAATTGTCTCTTGTCAAAAGTGAGAAGACAGGTAAAGAAATGTCCGTCAGACAACAGGAAAGCCACCTCTACGGCGTGAAGAATGCCTGCATTAAACAGGGTAGGGAGACTTTGCCGTTCCTGCCGGCCACCCACGTTCTCTCCTGCCCCAGTCTGGACGCTGTCCCAAGACAGTCTGGTGTGCATTAGTCTGTGACGTGGACTTGCTGGGGTTGATTTCACCTCAGTGTGCCGCATCGTCAGACTCAAGGCAAGCTTTGGGAACCGGAGCCACAGCTTCCTCAGCTCAGGCCCCACAGTCTCAGGGAAGTCTGCTATCATGAGAGAAGCTTTCTCTGGACCCTTCCTCTGAGATCCTTACTCAGTGTGTCAACAGAAAGACCAATTTTTCATCTCTCCATTGGCCCAAGATTTCCAGTCAAATACAAAGTCTATTTAAACTGCTGGATCCCACCTTCCAAAAGCTGGTGTTTCATCCATACGTTTCCAGATCCTTCTCTATAATGTTTAAATTGATTGATTGATTGATTTATCATACGTGTGCTCATGTGTAGGTCAGAGCACAGCTATTGGGAGTTAGTTCTCCTCTTCTACATTGTGGGTCCCAGGGATTGAACTCAGGTCATCAGGCATGATGACAAGTGCCTTTACCCACTGCCTGAGCTCACTACCATCATCACCCACACACACACACAGGGCTTTCTAAACACAAGAACAACCTTAAGCCAGGTAGCAGGGGGGGAAATCCTAGGAGCTGAATGTCTGTAAACACAAAGTCGTTACTAGTATTCCTTTACCATACTTATGAAGGCTGAAGTTTCTGATTCATTTTGTACTGAATGGCAAACTAAACAACAGCCAGGAAAACAATCTCCAATGAGTAGATCATGGTAGCTACTTGCCTTGAATTGACAAAACCCAGAAGCAGGCTGATGGTTCATGACTGTTGCCTTGTCTGGAAGTTGAACTCTGAAGAAGACCTGACTCCATAAGGCCTTGCAGGTCTCCCCTAAAAAGGCTTCACTGGGCAGGTCACCTGTGTGGGTGACCATGCTTGTTATGTTTGAATAGTAAATGTCCCCTGTAGCCTCATGCACTGAGGACTTGGTTGCCAGCTCAAGGACATTTGGGAAGTGATTGGATCCTGAGGACTGTGACCTGATAGATGAGTTAGTCGCTCCACAGATATACAGTGTGATGGCAGAATGGGGTAAGAGTAGGAGGCGGGGCTTACTGGAGAAAAGAATGATGTCACTAGAGCCATGCCATTCATGTTTTATTTGTGGGGTCTCTTCCTTTATTCCCCCTCTCTGCCTCCTGATCATCTTGATAACCTATACCATACATTTCTACCTTGGTAATGTTCTGCCCAAGTGCATGGCATTCAGTCAAGCAACCGGGACTGATTCCTCCATGAGCTAAATAAATCTTTCCTCCTTTAACTCTTTTTTATCATTGGGATGATGAAAGTAACCAGTCCCCCAGGCTGTAAGCTCCCAGTGTCACGCAAGGAACCTCCACTGAGCCCAAACAATTAGAGACTCGGGCTAAACATGCCCAGCATTGCCAAGGCTTACATTTACTCAAAGAAATCCAAAATCTGATCTATTTTAGTGATGACTTCTGACTTCCCAATATCAATACAGAATGATTAATACCTCATGTTTTATTTGTAAGTTCTCCAAGCCAAGTCAGGTATTCATGTGGACTCAGAATTGACCCAAAGTTATTGCATGGATACCTCTGATCTGGTTATGACTTCTTGTTTTTATTTATTTATTATTTTTCATTTATTTTACGTATATGATTGTTTTATTTGCATATATGTATGTCTACCATGTGCCCTCAGAGGCCAGAAGAAAGGGTTAAGTCTTCTGGAACTGGGGTTATGGACATCTGTGAGATTTGGTGCTGGGAACCAAACCTGCTTCCTCTGCAAGAGCACCAAGTGCTCTTAGCCACCAAGCTCTTTCCAACTCAATGATTTATTTTTGAAAGAGACTGTTAAGTGATGCTCAGAAGGTAGTCAGGGACAGATATGGAGATCACACCCACACAGCTTAGAAGGCTGAGGTGACTGAAACAGGGGAATCAGTTCCCTGTAAAATGAGCAACATCAGAAGCCCAGTCAAGGCCTTCCGATGAGTTTGCAAAAGTGTTCATTTTAACCGAAGTATCTGCTGACCCCTGCAACCAGAGCAACCAGCATTAGCTAACTTCCCATCAGGAGATGGCTCTTAAGCTCTCCTATTTTTCCTGGAGGAAGGTCGTTTAGGGTGACAGTAGCAGACCAGATAACTAGCATGAGCCAGTGAACATTTTAGGGTAAAAAGGCCAGGGAGCATGTTCAGTATGTATGGCATACACACTCACACTTGTGCTTGAAGACAGTGGGTCAGGAGGCCTTAGAACTACCTCTACAGAGCATGCTCTCTTGATGGGTACATCCCTCCACAGAGTTACCTCTGAAGGTCCAGCTCCATTGGTTAGTTTACTTTGGTTTGCTTTCCCTCCAGTGTCAGGGTTGGCCTGCCCACAGACCAGCCTCTTTTATTAATAAAGTTTTATTAGGACCCAGCAATGACCATCATTTTCATCTGGCCCATGGCTGCTGTCAAGCTAAGACAACAGAGTTGAGCAACTGTGACCAAGAACAAAAGATTCACAATGCCTAATATTACCTTTATGGTCCTTTAGAAATGGCATGCCAACTGTCCACCAGATGCTATAAGACAATCACGTGCCCCTGACATTTGCACAGCACAACCAATGTCTTGTGAAGGAGACTTGCAAAGTGATGTTAAGAACCAGGAACCAAGATGATGGTGGAAGAAGAGAACAAATTAGTCACCCAAGAGCAGACTCGTAAGGTGTTCTTTCTCCATCTCAGGGGGAGAGCATGCGCCAGTCCTGGGAATGTCATTTAGCAAGAATGTGGGATCCAGCACTATAGAATCCTCAGATTAATGAGCATCTATTAATCTGTATATTCAAGGGCAGCCTCCATTCTCTCCAGTGTTGGCAACTGTATTTAAAAATAAATACGCTGTGCCAAGTGTGGTGGTATTTGCCTTTAATCCCAGCACTCAGGAGGCTGAAGCAAAAGGATCTCTGTGACTTTTGAGGCCAGCCTGGTCTACCTAGTGAGTTCCAGACCAGCCAGGGATATGTAGTGAAACCTTGGCTCAAAAGCACCAAGTGCCTTAGGGCTAAGGAGATGGCTCGATGCCAGTCAGTATCTATCAAGCAAGCATGATACCTAAGTTTGATTCCTAGCATCTTCTTTAAGAAGCCAGGCAGTCCAGGCCTATCTGCAATATCAATCAGTTCTGGAAGGGTGGGGACAGGTGGGTCCCAGGCACTCACTGCCCAAGCAGCACAGCCCAAATGGTAATCTCCAGGTTCAGCGAGAGACCTTGCCTCTACAGAGAGAAACTTAAGGAGTGGGCAGGACTAGAAGAAGATAGCTAACTTTGGCCAATGACTTCCACATGTGCATTCATGGACAAGTGCATACACACACGAGCATGTAGGGCATACACACAGATTCTTTACAGACATGTACAGGGACCATCTACATGCAACATCTGCTTGTGGCACCTGTTTGCGACATCTTTGGGATTCATGGTGGAGGTGTTTTTTACCTTCCTTGTCTGACCAGGTTATAGAATTATGAACACAGAACAGAGCTTTTGTGTCTGGGTTGTTACAGGAGGAATCTGGTTGTCAAGGGCTCATTGCCGGGTCTAGTTAAGTGCCAGCCCCTTCTGTGTGTGCCTGCAGACCGTACCAACCACCTAAATCACTGCAGTAATCATGGATAGGGAGAGACAGAAAGGTTAAAAGTACCCTCACAATCACTTGCTTTTTCGCCCCTCCTAAGCGTGTTGGAGAGCAATATCGTTCTGTAAAAACAATATGACCCCATTTCTAAAGCAATATTCATGCTAAGCCAGTCAGCTGTTAAATATACCCAGCAGTTTGCATTATGATGAAGCTAAGCCAGAATTTCAATTATTTTCTGGACACATTTAAAATTATAATACTTTACTGGCTTCTCGTTATAGTTCATCCAGATTACTCAAACCATCGTATCAATCTTTTGCAACTGCTAATGCCTGACAGATTCGTGAAGTTAGGCAAAATAAGAGAGTGACCAGGGTAATGACCTTCATGCAGGCAGTGGGCTTTGAGGCATCTCTGTCTCTATGCATCCCAATGGCTTATGATCAAATGCCAGCCTTTGCTACCTATGACAGGTAGGCAACAAGAAATAAGAAATGGACTGCTCTCCCAGTTTCCAGGAAAATGCTTGACTTTGTGCTGATATTCCCAGTGGTCCATCCATCCCACAGATTTTACCTTGTCTGCCAAGTGACCTTTTAGAAGGCAGCCTTCACATACCCAAAGATGACATTGCTACTTTAACCCCACCTGGGACATGGCTATAAGCAACCCGTGAAAACCTCAACATTTCCACCTATCATCACATGCCGCTTTCATGAGTATGCCTTGTCCCAGCCCAGAGGGGCAAAGCTGTGGAGATGACTCAGTGAGCAAAAATGCTCGCCACACAGCGCCAATGACCCGAGCTGGGGTCTCCAGAGCCCCTGTAAAAGCCAGACACCACGGGTGACGCACCCTTTAGTCATCCCAGTGTCCACCGAAAAGGAGGTAGCTGGGAGGGGAAGAGAGGAAACTCCCGAGTGTGAGCCAGCTAGCCTGGTGTGCACAGCAGTAAAAGACAAGGGGCCCCATCCCAAACAAGCCAGAAAGCAAAAGTCGGCACCCAAGGTTGTCCCCCGACTTCCACACAAATGCAGCAGAGGCACGTGCATGCTCACACACACACACACACACACACACACACACACACACACACACACACACACACACTGGAATGTTCTTTTAAGACAGTTCCGGTTAATCAGCAGGGATTTACCGGTAGTCCCACCAGCCAGCCATTGAGCTGTAGGTCTTCCGAATAAGGAGTGCTTCGTGAAGTCCCTCACCACCCACAAGACCTTCGAATGCCCTCCAAAAAGTGCGGGATATTGTGTGTGTGTGTGAAATGTGCCTTCGTCTGTGTGTTACTGCCTGTCCATAGAAACGTATTTTAAAATCATCTTTTATCTACTCAAGTTGCCTTTGCAGTGATGAAATGAAGAGAAGAAAACGAGAAATTTGGTTCTTGATTTTCTCTTAATGCACTGAGTTGCATTGTCTCGCAAAAGAGCTGCTTAAATAGAAATTTGAGTCAACGAAAATGAAGTAAAGTGAGAAAATCCTTTTTTTCACCAAACAAGCCACAGGAGGCTAGTGGAAGGGACAGGTCAGGCATGAACCCCTTCACCACCACACAAACTTCTAGGAAGTGTTGGCCTAGCGATTCCAGTAAGTTGGAGAGTCTATGTGAGGGCCTTTTCTGTCATTTGTCTACCTGACATCATTACAGCCGTGGGAGCACTAGGTCCCCCGGTAGCACTCAAGATCATTTCAACATGAATGACTGGTTCATCTTGCAAAGCAATCTAAATGTTAGATAATTGCCTGGGCTGCACAGTGAATTCCAGGATAGCATAAGCTCCAGACAGGCACTGTCTCAAAAGGCCACTATATAGCTGGGCGTAGTGCCACACACCTGGAATCTCAGTTCTCTGGAAGCAGAGGCAGCAGGATGGCTACAAGTTCAAGGCTAGCCTAATCTATATAGCAAATTCCAGGACAGCCAAGGCTACATGGAAATACTTTGTCTCAAAGCAAACGAGCACATTACATTGTGTGTGTGTGTGTGTGTGTGTGTGTGTGTGTGTGTGTGTGTGTGTGTGTGTTGAATATACTGGAGAAAGCCCATCTCAAAAGAAAACATACTCTAAAGTTTATCTACTGTGCTCCTAGAACTTTCTTATTATGAAAAAAGCATAGGAATTAAATTAAAAAACAAACTAGGGCCCTTCTGGAGGAAGGCGGAAGGCAAGTGGTTGTGGAGGGTTCCTGGTAATGGAATTGTTCTATACGTGACTGTCACGACAGGCATGGGAAGCTACATATGGGGTAAAATCGTGAAGTAGGCTAAATACATGTTCACATACTTAGGCAGGGCTGGTGAAATCTGGATAGTTGGCAGACGGTATCAAGTCCATTTTCTGACTGTGATTTTACTTCTGGTCATCACGCAAGATGCTGCCCTTGAGGGTAACTGGGCAAATGGTTCTCAGGTTCTCTCTGCATCCGTTTCTTAAAGCCATGTGAGAATCGACAACCATCTCAAGAGAAAAAGTTTAAAAATACATATGACAAGCACGTCACATCCAAAGTGTTTTGAATATAATTTCTTAGGATAAAGCGAAAGGAACAAATGCCACGATAATCCATTATTCAAAGGAAAAATGTTAAGTTAGAATACTAACAGGGATGTGCTTATGAAAGCAGATCGTGGGATGGTACGGAAGAAACCTAAGGGTGGGAGATTCTGCCATTGTGATTAGGAAGACAGCCTCTGGGGTGAGGCAGAGGCAGCCAGGACCAAGTCACAACAGCCAGCAGAGTGCACCTTGGACAGGTTACCTCAGACCTCAGTTTTCCTGTCCACAAAATAGGAATAATAATTGCAGCTTTCATGCTGTCTGAAGCTACGATGGAATGTATTTAGCATGCTAATGCATTCTCTATGGATGGTATTATTGCTGGAATTTGTGTACCTGGTTTTATAAAAAACTGAAGAGAGTAAATTATTCACACGATGGCTTAAATGTGGGTCATTGTGTTAGTTATTTCTGTGTAGCTGTGACAAAAATACTGGAGAAACCGTAGCTTGATGGGAGGAATCATTTGTCTGAGCTCAATTTTGGAGGTTGTCATCTGCTGTGGTGGGACCGTGGCAGAGCTAAGCATCCCCTCTCCCGGCTGCCAGGGCATGAAAGAGAGGAACAGGGGTCTGAGACCAGTGTAAACCTCAAAGACATGGCCTCAGATGCCCTCAGGATTTCTCCAGTAGTACTCCACCTCCACCACCTTCCAAAATAGTGCTGCCAGCTGGGGACCAAGCATTTAACACACGAGCAGGGATGGAGTGGGCATTCCATCTTCAAACAATAATAGTCACCAGGCTTTCACAGGATGGCATCAGAGAATAAATACATGGCTTTTGTTGCAGCACCCAACTCTACAGATGAAGCCGAGAGGAAGCCAACAGGTGGGCTGCGTTCTAATGCAGTTTTGTTGACAGGCCGTAGGTCTGACTTGGCCTGTGAGTCACCAGTTGCCAATCCCTGGATCACATTTCTTTCTTCTTCTGACTTTGGCAGTCAGGAAAGACCACTGAAGGCTACCCCACTTGCCTTCTCTTACCCTCATCTGTCTGCTCACCTTCTCCCTTGCTTAGAGGCCATCCCATCAGGAAGCCAACCTGAGGTTAAGTCGGAATACATTTGCTAATTGTCCCACAGCATGTACTTTTATTGACGGGACCCCTTCACAGCTCTCCTGGGCCTTGTACATAGTAGGCTTTCAATAAATATTGAGTGATGGATTGATTGACCCATTAGCAAAGAGAGCTGAATACTGATGGGAGTTAACCGAAACTTGAAGACCAGTGCATCTGGTGACCTCACCCTAGTGCTGGGAGAAAAGAGCATCCACATCCATGCAGATGCACACTGATTCAATGCAGCAGGGACTCCAAGTGTCATATTAACCATTTAACCCTTCTGGTCCTCACAGTATCATTGGGGGATGGGAGACTCTTTAGAGTTTGGCTTTGACAGCCAAGCTAATGGGAACTCAGAGAAATAAGCAGCTCCCCTAAAGTTGTATGACATGTGACCTGGCAGGTATAAGACTTTAACCCACTTGTCCCACTTCCAGACACAAGATTGTTCATGTTGTTGCAATGGCCACCAGAGAAATGTGTAACAAGGGGGAGTGTGCCCTGACTGCTACTGCAGTGATGTTTCAACTCTGAACTGTAACAGAAGAGAGAATATGGTCAGACATTTGGTTCTACGTTGTTCAGGCTAGAAGGAAAACTTTTCCTTTATCTCACTTACATCAAAGTGTATGAGAGTCTCTAAAACCACGACATGCAATAAAAATATGGAGATGTCGTAAAGAATGAATACACATGTATTTGATAGAGCATATGCAGACTCCTATATAGTCCAGGGAAGGCTCCCGGCCTATGTGAAATCACTTCTTTGGGTTGGCCTATAAAGTGTTAATACAGTTGAATCTGTCGCCTTTGGACAGGGCTCTGCAGGCTGGTACAGTTCCCAGAACTCACAGGCCTTTCTGATTTCACCTATGCAGCTGAACCAAGCAAAACAACCTGGGCACTTGCTCACTCTCTCTCTTTGTGTCTCTCTGCCTGCTGTCTGTCTGTGTGTCTCTCTTCTTCTTTCCTCTCTCCCTTCTTCCCTCCCTCTGCTTGCTTCCTTCTCCCCACCACCTTAACGTCTAACTACATCCTTACCAGTCCTTCAGTAGCTTTCTCTCTGGCTCCTCCCACATCCTCTGCATCCAGCATCCAAAAGCCAACAAACTAATCAAACAAAACTAATCCTGCCCAGATTTTGCCCTTCAGGTGTTAGTTATCTGTTCCTGCCTGGATGTTTTTCTCTTATTTTTAACTTTGGAGCTGGTGGAACATTTGCCTAACATACTCTAGGCCCTGGGTTCAATAATAAAATAATAGATAGATAGATAGATGATAGATAGATAGATAGATAGATAGATAGATAGATAGATAGATAGATAGATAAAGTAAATTACGTTTTCTCTAAAGTGGGGTGTGTTCTTCTTGCTTCCTCCCCAAATCATCCCCCTTTTCTCCTCGGCAGATGAGGAGAGAGGTGTTTCCACACCGCCACTGCCAGCAGCTAGACAGGCACATGTGTACACCACACCCGCACAATCTTCAGATGCTAATGAGCCCAGAGGTCATGAGGACTTTGGGGCTAGGTCTAAGGTTTAGGTCAGCTTTGCCCCGTTCTGACAATAATTTGTGGTAATGGCCCCTTATCTATAAAGATACCTTAAACACTTCCCCTGCACAGTTCTTACAAAGGTCAAATGTCAGGCCCGTAAGCAAAACTCCTCTCGTGGCGTTACGTATGCATTCTGTGAGCAGGGGCTGCTGCTGTCATGAAATGGATGTCCACTCAGTCAGTGTACAGGTAGAGATTCAATTGTCCTCCTGAGCCTGTGGTTGGTAGTCATGACAAATCCTTTTTCTGCAAAGGACTCGGCCTTGTGAGTTGTGTTTAGAAGCAGTTTGACAGATGTGGGTGAAGTCAGTGAGCAGCTGACCATTTAGGGCATTGGATTAACAAAGGTGTTGTGATTATTTAATATTGAATTATTAATAGTTGCTTTAAAATGTAATTTGGAAATCTCAGCAGTGCTGGCATTGGGGTCTAGAGAACTCTTTTTTGTTGGGACTCCCTGTGTGTGCTTGGAAGGATGATCCATTCCCTCCCTCACTTCTCCCCACTAGATCCCAGCAACATCCACTTTATCACCATTCTGAGCTTGTCTGAGACAGAGATGCTTATAGAGACAGAGACAGCCACGTGTCTTCTGGGAAGCATCTGAGACCACCTTCCAAGGTGAAATTATATAAACACTAAGGTAGTTTTTCCCAGAATTGAAGCTTCAAGAGTTAGGAAAATGGGGGGCCACGGGTTTATATATCAGTGTAGAAAATACAATTTGCTTTGTATGCAGAACTTCCTGCTCCCACAAAGGACTTTGGAAAAGAAAGCGCTGATCTTACACCAGCTTATTGAATAACATTTTTGCAAGCTCCAAGATTCCCCAAAGAAAAGCCAGGCATCCAGTTGTATAGAATCGGGGTTACCAGTGCATTCCTAGGAAGCACTTCAAAGTGTTGTTTTAACATCAAAACAAACAAGGGTCAGCAAGTCTCCCTTGCAGCCTCTGTCTATTTATAATTATATTTTATATAAACATATTTTGTAATTGTGGCAAAGGCTTCATGGGCACACAGTGGCAAGCATTCTTCAAAACTGTCTTTAATTATTCATTTAGCTCTGCTATATTTTATATTCCTTTTCATAAATGTTAATCTTTATTATTGCCTTCCTGAGGGGGAGGGGGAGGAAAACACATCCTCACACAACGGTCACACCTGCTATTAAATAGCCTATCAGAGCGACATGGATGAATGTGGCGAGTGGTTTAATTGTCTCCTGTCTGCAGTTTTATATGGTTTCTATCAAACTGAAGGGTAATTTTTTTTCGGGTGCTGCTTATTTTAAATGTACAAAACCCTTGTGTGTAACTCCATTAGCTGCCCTACAGCATTGCAATCTAGAGTTTCCCCGGGGCTCTTGTGAAATATTGATGGAACCCTTGCTTTTGTGGCTTCCTGTGCTATACTAAACATTTGTCTGATGTTAGCTGAGCTTGAATGGATCTGTTCAGACCTGGATCAGCAGTGACTTCAAAGGGAGCAAGACTGTAGCAATATTTCTCCTTATTTTTTTTCTTTCTCTCCTTCCTTTTTTTCCATTTTCCATATTTTTAACAAACTGAAGTTTTGAAGCTGTACCATTATACTTGTTTTCTAAAAATACATTTGAAAAAAAAGTTGAAATCACAGAGTCCCAGGGTGCCAAGCAAACCACCAATATTTATAACGATGAATGTTTGTTAGGCTCAGTTGCATGTGTTGCTTTAGGTAGTTTGATGCAGGGGTAGTATTGTCTGGCAACATGGATATACATACATGTGGCATGCACATGTACACACAGGGTTGGGGAGGAGCCTGGTTTTGTATGACTGCATGTTTCTGGAGCTCGGATGCATAAGACTCTTCTAGCCACCATCCACGAACAAATGGGAAAATTCACCTCGGACACACCTGCTTCCGGCTGCTGCTGCCGAACTTCACAACAACGATTGAGACCAGCAGGACGAGAGTTCATGCCTGTCCATCTTCTCTGCTCAGTATTAGTCACTCCAGTGTCACAGGCAACTTGGCAATGGATGAGCCTGCAGACGAACATCTCACAACATAGTTTTGTTGTTTGCACACATGTGGACACACATGTTTGTGTGGGTGCATATGTATGCCTGTGTGTTAGAGGTTTGTATCGGGGGTCTTCCCTGATCACCCTTCACTTTATTTCCCGAGGCAAGGTATCTCACTGAACTTGGAGTTTGCTGATTTGACTACTTTAGCTAATTAGTAGCTTCTGCGGATCCCCTGTCTCTGCATCCAGGGCACTGGGATTGCATTCAGGCTGCCACATCCCCTTCTGGGGATCCGAACTCCCGTCCTCCTGTTGAGTGGCAAACATGTATCCTCTGAGCCATCTCCTCAGCCCAGCACAACACCACCTCCATACTGACCTTCCAGCAGTGACCTGACCCACACTCAGGAGTGCAGGCACCATTGGTGTCCTTGATTTAAGAAGCAGAAAACAGAGCAGCAACATACTGAAGCATAAAACCTTTGGGGACTAGCAAAAAGGGCTTGACTCTGGTGGTGACATGGCTTTACAAATTTTGTCTATAGGGGCTCCTCACTAAACTGTAAAGAGCAATTCCCAGAATGACTTCAGTGACTTCCCTCCCAGGTCCCCAGCATACAGACACACACAGATGACCTTTGCCCTGGGGTTTCCCTGGCCACTGACTTCATGCTTGCAGCCAGCGAACAAGGCAGAGTCGGCACAACAACCCCCTGGATGACAGGTCCTCACCTGCTTCACATTGTGATCATATTTAATTAGTTCACCTGCAACTTTCTAATCTCCACAAGGTTGGAACACCTGTGTCTCCTGTTTTTGTGCTTGTGGGGCCCAGCATGGGACACACAGCAAGCCTTTGGCTTTTCAAATGAAATACTTCATTATTTAATTAAGTGGCTAGAAACACACACACACACACACACACACACACACACACACACACACACACACACACACTTCTCTGAGAGCAGCTCTATTTTCCATAGTTCTGCCTTGCAATCTGAATGGAAGAGACGGGAATCAAGCTCCCAGAATAGGATCCTAATGAAGAAAAGTTACACCCCACTTTGTTCTGCCCTATCCCACCGAAACCCTAGGAGAATACACTGTCCCCTCACACACTTATCTAAGGGTGAGCTCTCCAGGCTGTGCTGGCAGTAGCTGCATGCACATCCCACATGCAGTGGGGCATTATAGAGACCAGAGGAAGTGGGGGAAACTCACCCTTCAGGCAGGATGCTTCCCCAACTGCTCATCTTCATGCATTATTTGTGGAAGCAGGGTTTTATTTCTCCTCTCTCCCTCCATTCTCTCTCTCTCTCTCTCTCTCTCTCTCTCTCTCTCTCTCTCTCTCTCTCTCTCTCTCTCTCTGTCCACACTTGTGAAATGCTTGTGAAGTAGCCTCTAGGAAGTGGCTGCATCTGCACTCAGCATAAACAGGAATGATCCCCACTGGAAGGGTAGCACAAAGAATATAAATAATGGCCACATGTGTGGGGAAGCCCCAAGAAAGAGAACAGAGTGTGCTATCCTCTGCAAAAAGGCTGGAAAGGACCAGCCATGGCGGCCTCACCTGCAATCCCAGCGCCGTAGAGACTGGGACAGGGGGATCCAGAGCTGTAGGCTAGCCTGCACTACATGAGGAGATCCTGCCTCCACAAATAACAGCAAAACAGACTGAAAGGAGGGGAACTGGTGTCAAGGACAGGAAGAGGGACGCGATCAATCAAGGAAAAGGTAGCTGTGACGTGAAGTGTGCCTGTTATCCCAGCACTGGGGAGGCCGAATCAGAAAAATGGGACATTCAGGATCATCCTTAGCTACATAGTGAGTTCAGGGTCAACCTAGGCTACATAGGTCCCTAACTCAATCAGAAAAGAAAGAAAAAAGTACTTTTAAATTCCTCAAACAGCCATGGAGCTTAAAAGTTAATTGCCTGAAGTAAATCGTGGGTATGAAAGCCGACTTTTACACACTTTTTGAGCACAAAGAAGCTGGCCAGTTTGTCTCCTGCCTTTTGATTCCGTGAGGGAAGAAGAGTTGTCAAAGGACGCCAACTTCAGTTCGTCTCTGCTGTCAGTGGATGTGGGGCGGAAAGAGGCGATTTCCCACAAGCCTCCAGCCCCACCCTTGTCTGCCGTCTATTTACACTCAGCTAAAACAGCATAAACAGTTGAGGGGACATCATTCACGTGGTGACGGCATTCCTGACATCCCGCATATACAAATCACCAGGTGCCTGCCTAACTAGCTTCACTTGTACATCAATCCAGGAGCCCGTCAGGGACAATCTACAGAAAAGTGATCTGGCTTCGGCTGGCAACAGATGAAGTGGATTGTGGAAGAGCTTGTCTTCTGGATGTCTACAGAGCCAGCACTGGGGCCTTGAGGTGGTCACGCCAAGGGACGGCCTTACTGCACACAGGTTGTGATGGGAACTTAAGATTTGGGGACCAGGCCCAGTGGAGTCTGTCAAGGAGCCTGAAGAAAAGCATAATACTCTGAAAGGGTGGCAGTCTGGACACGTTTTCAGCCACAGGACACAATTTTATTGAGCACTTCTTAATGCCTGGCAGAAGTCCCCGCTTGTAGTCTTTTTTTTTTTATTATTATTATTTCATGTGCATTGGCTCTTAACCACTGAGCCATCTCTCCAGTCCCACCCCCTTGTACTCTTAAGAAGTCCTGAAGCCAAGCATGGTTGTTCCCAGCGCTTGGAAGGCCGAGGAAGACGAGCTGCCGTGAGCTCCAGGTCCATCTGTTCTGCACTGTGGGTTCCAGGTCAACCTGGGCTACAGAGGGAGACCTTGACTCAAAATAAATATACAAATAATAAAAACAAAGAGACTCGGCCCGTAAGAGAAAGGAGAGCTGGTAGACAGTCCTCTGTCAAACTCTGCCAGGTAACATAAGGAATACACGCTGACTTGGGACTGACTTCTCAGACGAGGCGTCGAAGGCCCTGCCATCTGAAAGTCCTGCCGAATTCAGCCAGAACACCAGTGTTCATTTGAATACTGATTTGGCCAGACACTGTGTGTGCTTCAGCACAAGAGTACAGTCATCTATTGGGCACTCTCTCTATGCCAAGCATTTTTACCTTTTTTCAGCCACTCAACAATTATTGTACTTTATCTCATCTAAAAGGTCATTCAGTAAGCTGTGGTACTTACATTCCAAACCACGAAAAAAGAAAAACACTCCTAATTAAACCATGACATGCTGTTCTCCTCTTATCACTGAGAATTTATTTCATACTTACTGAAAGAGTCTTTTAAATGTATTTCTTAAAAGATCTTTATTATGCAGTGTTTATATAAAACAGAAAGATAAGCAAAATAAATTAGTTAAGGCATTCTGGAAATTGCTTCCAACTGGCCCCTGGCAGCCATTTTAAGGTATCATTGATTATATGATTTACTTTAATTTCTGGGATGTGGAAATCTGAAAGGAATGTCCTTAAATAAGTGAAATGATGTTTTGGAAGTGTGTGCTATGTTCTGGGCTCTCTGGGTGAAAAATGTTACCACAGCCACACCTCACACGCCAGTCTCTCCCTTGTGACATTTAAACAGCAGAGTCGAGAATTACACATCCACCTGTCTGATGACTAGGATGGTTCATGCTCATTGTCAAGTTGGTGGTGTCACCTAAAAGACATACCTCTGGGTGTGTCAGCAAGGGTGCTTCCAGAGAGTTTACTGAAGAAGGAAAGCCCATCCTGAATATGGGTGGTATCATCTGTGGGCTGGGGTCCCAGACTGAAGAAAAAAGGAGAAAGGGAGCTGAGGACCCGTGTTCATCTCTCTCTGCTTCCTGACTGCAGGTGACCTCACAGTCTCACTGCCACAACTCCCCCACCATGCTGGACTAGTCCTCCAAACTGTGAGCCAACACAAGCCCTTCAGTTTCTTAAGTTGCTTTTTGATGGGCAGTGGTCATAGCAATGACCAACGCCACTAATACAATAGCGTCTTTGATGGGCACCCCCAGAGCAAATCCTGTGAATCTAGAATAGAGGGAATCCTGACCTAGCATAGGAAAAGCCTCCAGGGAGATCTTCATGCCAAAACCAGAAAGGAGACAGAGAAGCAGAAAAACAAACAGAAAACGTTAAGACCTGTAGTGCTTTCTCATTAAACCCTCTCTGGCCAGGTTGAGTCACTGTTTGAAAGGTTCCCACCTCACGGAGGCAGGGAGTGAGATGTGGAGGAGAGGAGGTCCTTGCCTAAGAGTACACAGTTAGCTCACAGCAAAGGTAAAGTTTTGTCATCTCAAATGAAAAGTAGTTCTACTTATTCAAGTAGGCGGGGTTAGTTCTTGCTGTAGTGTGGTGGTGGTGGTGGGTTGGGGGCTCCAGTATAAATCCAGGCAACATCAAGTGTTTTAGTACAGAGAAATGATTCACATCATAAGCATCCCATGTCCAGATCATGGGACAGAGACACAGAAAGACACAATGTAAGAATATGCATCAGAATTTTCTCCCAAAAAATTAAAAAGTTATTAAATGTCTGGCTTAAGGAGCTCTAGTAAATACATTTAATAACCCTGGTTACATATCATTTATATCCAGGAACTACTGCTGGGAACAAAATCCTGGGGAAGGGAAGGCACTTTCCTCCTAAAAACACCCTTACAGACACACCCAGAAGTGTGTCTCCTTGGTGATTTTAAAATCCCATGTCTACTTTTATACCTAATGCTTCCATTGTCTACTCTTATGATTCTAACATTTCCTGGTCATGGAGAGACACATCCTCATGTCAGGGAATATGGGGGAGCAAAGGAGCTCACCTCTGGACACACAGAGACAGAAAGTGAAAGGAAAAGAGGACAAGGTACACCTTCCCAGCATGTGCGACCTACTTCCTCCAACTAAACCCCACCTCCCAATGACGCCATCATACAATGGATTCATAAAGGAATTCATCCCTAAATTAGTCCAGACCCCTCAAGACCATTTGTTTCCCAGTACCCCTGTCAACACATGTGAAGGGCATTCCATATTTAAGTCATAACATGGAGGCCATGGTAGAAATGTGGGAAGCCGTATTGTTCCAGGGATCTACTTCTAATCAGAGAACAGGATGTGCATGCAAATCCGTAGCCTCCCTAGAAAATTCTGAACAAGTATCTTCGTTTCTTTTCTTGTTGCTATGATAAGATACCCTGACAAATGCAACTGAATGGGCTAGACTTGGACTGGGGAGATGGTTCAGCGGTTAAGAGCACCTGCTGTCCTTCCAGAGGACCCCAGTTAGAGTCTCAGCATCCACATCAGGTGGCCCACAAATGCCTGTAGCTCTAGGGGGATCTGATGCCTCTGACCTTTAAGGGCATCTACACAATTAAGAATAATAACAATGAATTGGAAAGGGGACATGGAGGATTTATTCTGGTTCACAGTTCCAGGTTACAATGCATCATGGTAAAGAAGACAGCCAGAGCCTAAGGCAACTAGTCACATTATATGCACAGTAAGGAAGCAGAGATAAGTTCATGCACAGAAAAGAGTGCTCAGATCTGTTTCTACTCCTACACAATTCAGGATCCACTGCCCAGGGATGGCTGGAGTTTTCCACTAATCACATATGCCCACAGGCTAACCTAATTTAGACAATCCCTCATCGAGACTCACTTTTCAGGTGATTCTAAAGTGTGTCAAATTGATAATCAAAACTAATCACCATTGATAAACTCCATTCACTTTATGGAGTCTAAGGTGCCCAAGGATTCATTGAGAATTCACTGAGTCATTCAATGAATATACTGGAGCACATATCATGTATCATGAGCATGTGCTCCTGTGTATTACTGTGCCCATTAGACAAAAAGCCCTGCTCTTTGGAGCACACAAAGAAGGAAAAATATCATTGACAGTAAAGAGGTCACATCTACAGCATGTGAGAAGCTGGTAAGCATGATGGGTAAAGAGAGACACAGCAGTATCAGGGAACCAAGGATCCCTAAAGGAAGAATGTTGCCATGATGAATGGGGTGACAAGAGTGACATTCATTCACTGGAAATTATGTTCAAGCCGACTAGGAGGAAAAGGAAAGGTAGAGAAAAACGGACCGAGTGAAACCCAATGTAGGTGTGCCCTGCCTGTCGAAGAAAGAACCGAGAGGCCAATTTGGTCAAGATTTTTTTAAAAAGTCCAAGGAGGGAGCAGACCAGCTAAGTCACACACATAGGAATCCGAGGACCCTATTGAGAAAACTATAAATCTTGTGTGGTTAACTTGAGTTAATTTTACCGATTAATGGGTCTCACTATGACATTTCCATACAGTCATATATACCCTTTGGTGGTATCAACCCTCCCTTAACTCTTGAACATCGACTTAGTATCCATAACACACAATGATCTTTTTTTTTTTTTTTTTCGATTTTTCGAGACAGGGTTTCTCTGTGTAGCTTTGCACCTTTCCTGGAACTTACTCTGTAGCCCAGGCTGGCCTCGAACTCACAGAGATCCGCCTGCCTCTGCCTCCCGAGTGCTGGGATTAAAGGCGTGCACCACCACCGCCTGGCTAACACACAATGATCTTAAGACAAGGGCAAGTGTCAACAAATAAATGAATAGGGGACACAGCCACTAAGTAAAGAAAGGAACGCTCACCAGCATGATCCCCCAAGGAAATGCAGATCAAAACTAAGCTGAGATTGTAGAGACTCCACCTTGCCATTGTCAGAATGGCTATTAGCCAGATAGCCAAAAGCTGACAGGTGCTAGTGAGGATGTGGAGGGCCAGGAGCACTTCCACATGGTTGATGAGACTGTCAACTCATCTGACCACTCTGAGATGAGCATGCAGGGTTCTCCGACAAGGAGCACTTGAACTCTGACTTCCTAAACTCTGAGTGAGATGGATGTCACTGTAGACTCTTGAGCAGGAGCATGTCACCTGAGGGCCAAGAGTGTTAAGAAGTGACTATACGGGGCTGGAGAGATGGCTCAGAGGTTAAGAGCACTGATTGCTCTTCCAGAGGTCCTGAGTTCAATTCCCAGCAACCACATGGTGGCTCAAAACCATCTGTAATAAGATCTGGCACCCTCTTCTGTATACATAATAAATAAATAAATCTTTAAAAAAGTGACTATATGAAAGAGCACAGGGCAAGGCTGGTTAAGGAAATGTAACTCCAGTTAGGAAGGGAGAGTGACCTGCAGTATGGTAGGGAACTAAGTTGACAATGATTCACCACCTATTTCAAAACAGTTAGAAGAGAGGACATTGGACATTCCCAACACAAAAAAAAATGATAAATGTTGGAGGTTATTGGCTGCCAATTATCATGGTTTGCTCATCACATGTTGTCCATATATAGGTGTGTGTGTGTGTGTGTGTGTGTGTGTGTGTGTGTGTGTGTGTGTGTGTGTTAAATGGCTCATCACACCTCATATATATGCAATAAATACATATGTCTTCAAAATTAAAGTCCTACTGTACAAAATAAACAACCAGCTGTGAGTGGCAAGGGTGTGGCCAGCATCTGGAGGAGCTGAAGAGGACGGGAGGAGCTGAGGAAACAGTTTTCCCTGTCCACTGCATTCCAGAACTTACAAACTCAGCGGAGGGTGCTGACGGGGAGATGCTCGGCTTTGCATCTGTGCGCCTGCCTCCCATCCTGACCCTGCCCACTTCTTCTGCACAGCTGCGTGCATCTCTTCTGTTGGCCTCAAGCCCCCCATTTTAAAGTGGAGGCAAGCTCAGTGTGGTGGTGCACTCCTGGAACCCCAGCACTCAGGAGGCCGAGACAGGAGGATGAGCCCAGGGCCAGCCTAGCTAGGAACTGAGAGCCTGACACACACACACACACTGGCACACACACACACACACACACACACACACACACACACACACACATACACACACACACCATACACACATCCGTACATACACACCATGCACAGACACACACACCATACACATCCATACACTGACACACACATCCATACACATGCACACCATACACACACATCCATACACCACACATACACACACACACACACACACACACACACACACACACACACACACACACATACACCATACACACATTCGTACATACACACCATGCACAGACACACACACCATACACATCCATACACTGACACACACATCCACACACATGCACACCATACACACACATCCATACACCACACATACACACACACACACACACACACACACACACACACACACACACACACACACATGCACACGCACACAGACATGCATGTCAGACACATAGTAAGTGCTTAAAGAAACTAAAGGGAATTCCTTCCTTCTTCCTTGTCCCCTGACAACAGGAGAGAATTCATGAGAGGCAGATTCTATTCTAGAAACCATTCATTCATATCTATATGGTTTAAGTCGGTTTGCTTTAGTAATTAATTCAGATCTGGGACTGCATTGGTGAGATGCCCAGGATTTCAGTGACTGGCTTAGGTGAACATGAAAGATCTTTATGGATGAAAGATAAAATAAAGGCTGGTCTGCTTGAGCTCCTGGTGCCGTGAGGCATATGAGTTCATTCCCTATTGGTGAAATCGGTCAGATTGGTGAGTCATATGAATAGCACAGGCGGGCTGCACTGATTCACATATAACTTTTTCCAACATAGTCTTGCTCAACAGCACTGACAAGTGCCAGGTTCACCAGCATAAAAGAAGAGAGCTGAGGAGAACTGGTTGGTAAAAGGCCCAACCTACCCCTTGGCCTCTTTCTCTCTCTCTCTCTCTCTCTCTCTCTCTCTCTCTCTCTCTCTCTCTCTCTCTCTCTCTCTCTCTCTCTCTGCTTGAATGGACCAGAAGTCTCAGTCTCAGTCTCAATTCTCTCTCTCTCTCTCTCTCTCTCTCTCTCTCTCTCTCTCTCTCTCTCTCTCTCATTTTCCTACAAATATTATCCCTCCCTCCATCCTTTATGGATGAAAGAGCCTCCATTCTGTGTGTCCTCACTGTCTTTACACAGTCCTCTGTTGTTGGGCACATTGGTTGATTCAACATAGTAGCTGCTGTGAGCAGTGCTGCAGTGAATGGATGTCCAAGGATCTCTGTGGTGTGCTCATGGGGAATCCTTCTGGTAAAAACACAAGAGCAGCAGAGCAGATTATATGGAAGAGATTTCTAGGTTTTTCAGAACTTTATGAGTTCACTGAGTGTTTTCAGCTGAACCATTATTTTGCTTTGAAGATGTATTTTTATTGTGTGTATGAATATCTGCATGCATATATGTGTGCATGTCACATGGGTGCCTGGTGCCCTCAGAGGCCAGAAGAAGACATTGGACTCCCTAGAACTGGAGTTATGGATGGTTGAGAGCTGTCATATGGGTGCTGGGGACCAAACCAGGTACCCGCAAAGACAGCAATTGCCCACTTACCCTCTGAGCCGTCTCTCCAGACCCTGAACCATTGCGTTTATTATGCTTGCTGATATTTGGCCTTCTTATCTTTAGAGCGGACCATCTGGCCCCATTTTTCCATAAGTGCTACTTCATTTGGATGTGTTTTTACAAAATGCAACGTTAGTCCATGAGCATGCATTGTATGAGAACAGAAGCACACTCACCTGCCTCCACAGTGCACAGCTGCACACTCACCTGCCTCCACAGTGCACAGCTGCACACTCACCTGCCTCCACAGTGCACAGCTGCACACTCACCTGCCTGCAGTGCACAGCTGCACACTCACCTGCCTCCGTGGGACAAAGCATCACAGAGCAGGGCACAGTGGGAAGGGATGCTGGAACGCTGACTCTGGGCACAGCTGGGCAGGACATTGGCCCTGGATGCAGTAAGCTCCCTTCAAAGCTGAACTCTACCAGATTCTGGGTCTGTGGTCATGGGAAATTTAACTTCTGGAAAACTAGGATTTCTCATCCTTGAAACTAGAACACTGGAGTTCTGTGAGGATACAAAAAATAAAAAAGTCTAAGGCACTGATCAAGCAGTACTTTTAGAACATGGTCCACACAGGCAAGCAGGACTCTAATGAAGTCACATGATCTAAGCCATCCTCATAGCAACACAGGGTCAGACAGGGGTCTCAAAATCTAGGCTTCTACCTGGTTTCAAGAGAACAGTTAGCCCATGTATCTGAATCACACCGGCTGAGCAATGGTAGAAACCTCCAAACCAAAATGAGAACACATAGCTCTCTGATCTCCACCCCCCACACTGGGTCAGTTTATTAGGACAAGATAATATCGAGCAGACACAGATGCCTCCCTGGGAGGAGGGTCTTTCCTATGCACAGGACAAATGCAGCCGAGGTAGAGCTGCACCCTCGTCTGGGGAAGACGAGCTCATTTGTAAGTGGCTTGTTAAGACGTGCATCATTTTCCTGATCGGTGGTTGCGAGGCTGCAACTTTGAGGACTAATGTGATCCATCATGTTATTATATATTTAGGGGCTTTTGGAAAATACTGTTATTTACTCAACCGACTGTGTAGATAGACTATTTAAAGCAGATTTTTGACCCAGTAGACTGTACCAGCTCCATCCATCGTCTCAATGAGCATGTAGGGACTCTTAAATATGCAGATTATTGACACAATAGACTCTGAGCCCGGCAAATGTGCTCCAGACATTGAAGTCACGGGGGGATGATACGTCTCTCAAAAGCATTTTCAAAGCAGACCCGTGTATGCAGCCAAGCTCTGTGGCTGAGGTACCTGTAGAGGGAGGAGACTCTGGAACAAGGATTCTGACCTCTAGAAATTGGGACTTTCTTCTAAGTATTACTTGGTTCTGCTTGTTTGGGTCTTTCAATATAGAACATGCCAATGCTTCTGCATGTCTGGCCACGCCACCAAGAGCTTCAGGTTGATGTTTTCTTCTGTGAAGCAGGGTCTTGTGAAACCCAGTCTGGCCTCCAACTCTATGTAGATGAGGCTGATCTTGAACTCCTGACCTCGTTGCTTCTACCTCCCAAGCATCAGGAATATAGGCATTGAAAGAATTTTGTTTTATTCTCCCAGGCTAAGAATTTATTCTGGGAACTGGGAACAGCAGCTAAGAGTACTTGTTAGTCTCGCACCAGACCTACATGGGTTTAACACCCAGCACCCACATAGTATCTCACAATCATCTGGAACGTCAGCTCTGATGCCCTCTTCTGACCTCTGCGGGCACCAGGCACATGTGTGTACAGACATACACACAGGCAAAATACTTATACACATAAAATAAATCTAAAAGCAATTTTGAAAATCATTTATTCAGTTTACATTCATACAAATTCAGGTTCTTAACTCATGATGAGTGTTGCTCATCAGAGAGTGGGTGGATATTTGATGGCAGGAAACGCATCACTGTTGGAGACTGTATTAGTTTTCTTGTTGCTTTGACAAAATGCCTGGTGAAGGCAGTTTAAGAAAAGAAGGGTTTGTTTTGGCCCACGGTGTGAGGATACAATCTGTTATGATGGCAGGAGACTGAGGCGGTTGGTCACATGGCGTCCACAGTCAGGAAGCAGAGAGAGATGAACGCTGGATCTCAGCTGACTTTC
Source organism: Peromyscus californicus insignis (assembly GCF_007827085.1). Lineage (NCBI taxonomy): Eukaryota > Metazoa > Chordata > Mammalia > Rodentia > Cricetidae > Peromyscus > Peromyscus californicus. The sequence goes on from NW_026294595.1 coordinate 144,925,891, forward strand.
TTCTTCTCGCTCAGTCTGGGACCCCATCCGAAGGAGTGCCACTAGCCAAATCTGGGGTTGGTTTTCCCCCCTAAATTAATCTAATCTAGATAATCCCTCACAGACAAGCCCAGAGATTTGTTTCCATGGTGATTATGAATCCCATCCGGCTGACAATCAAAATTAGGGCCTGGAGCTTGAGAGGAAGCAGGGACCGTTGGAAGGAGTGTCACTCAGAAAGGGGTGGAGCCTGTATCTCTGTGAGGATTGGGGAAGTGGGAGAGAATCATCCGCATGACGGTCTTGTCAGGCAAATCCACGTTAACCACGATCTAGCTCTGAGTAATGAGATCAGATTCACAAGAGTCGGGCAGGTCAAGCCAGGGCACGTGCTTATGTTTTAAAAGCAGGAAGAGAGAGGGGGAAAGAAAGAAATAAGGAAGTATTCATTTTGTCTCAATATTTTCAGTCTTTTAAATGAATCATCAGGCTGGGTATGGTGGCACACACCTTTAGTCACAGCACCTAAGAAGCAGAGGCAGGCAGATCTCTTCGAGTTTGAGGCCAGCCTGATCTGCATAGTGAGTTCCAAGACAGCCAGGACTACATAAAGAGTCCCTGGCTCAACCCTCCCCCCTAAAAAAAAAATAAAAAATGAATCATCAGATATTTATCAGATATATTTTAAGTGTTTTGTTCAGAGACTATCCAATGTCCTGAAGTTCCATTCCATTAAACTCCCAGAGACTGGAATCTACATCCTGTGGGCTTTTTCCCAACGTGCCTGCATGAAGTAGGTTTACATAGGCAGCCCTGGTGATGTCACTCAGAATTCAAATGCAAGCCTTTGGAAAGTATGAACTAGGCACAGTCACCCAGACACAGCCTCATCTCCCTCGCCTCTGGGATCTAACTCCGGACTCACAGAAACTAAGAGCATAATGGTGGTCACCAGAATCTGGAAAGAGTAGTGAGGTGACTGTGGATAAAGAAAGACTGGGGGACAGTGCAGCTTTGACCAGGGACTCCGTTCTGGTGTTGTGTTGTAGAGCAGGGGACCGCAGTTAACAAAAATGTGATTGCAAAACACCTGAGACAGGATTTTGAGTGTCCTCTTCATAAGGAAATGAAAAATACTAAAAGAACTGGGGATATTAATTCCTGGTTTGATTACTATAAAATGTATCTCTCTGTATGGAAATAACCCATGTATCTCTAGCATATATATATATATATATATATATATATATATATATATATATGTGTGTGTGTGTGTGTGTGTGTGTGTGTATATATAATATATATATATATATATATATATATACTATTATATGCAAGATGTTATACAGGCAGGAGTGAGGGAAGGTGCCCCTTGCAATGTTAGGACACAGTGAGGGTGCTGTGCACGGATTTGTTAAAACTATGAAAGGAGCATCCGGACAAGAGGGTGCACGTGTGACAAGCTCTTTTAGCTGGTTACTTCCTTCGTCGCTGTGGCATGGTACCTGATGACATCATCTAAAGGAGGAAGAAGCTGATTTCAGCTCTTGGTTTGAAGAGTCACAGTCATAATGGTGAGGACGGCCTGGGCAGGAGTGTGAGGGGGCTGGCCCAGTTACATCTGTAGTCAGGAGGCAGAGAGGGGTGTTGTTACTCGGCTTGCACATCTTTTTCATGTTTTCTCTTGTTTTTTTTCAGTCTTTGTGTGTGTGTGTGTGTGTGTGTGTGTGTGTGTGTGTGTGTGTGTGTCTATGTGTGTCTGTGCGTGTCTGTGTGTGATGTACATGCAAGAGTGGAGTGTACGTGTGTTACGGTGAACATATGGAAGTCAGAGGTGTCAGTCCTCACCTCCTTTTTTTAAGGCAGGGTCCCCTTTGGCATTTGCTGTTTGCTGCATACACCAGCTAGCCCACATACTTCTTGGCATCCCCCTGCCTCTGGCTTCTATCTCTCTGTGGCACTGATGGGATTAAAGTCACATACTGCTGTGTCTGTCTTTACACTCTGGAGATTCGAACTCAGGTCCTCGTCCTTGCACAGCAAGCATTTTACCTAGTGACCCACCTCCCCACCCCCCACCCCCCACCCCTCCTGCCCTTCTAGTCCTGGGTCCCCAGACAGTGGATGCTGCTGCCTGCGTTCAAGGCCCCTCAGTTAACCTCTCTGGAAATACCTTCACAGATGCATACAGGTTGTGTTTCTATGGTGACTCTAAATGCTATCAAATTGACAGAGAAGATGAACCAGCACACAGGCCATGTGCTGTGTCCCTCAGTTAAACCACCAGCGGTGTCCTCCCCACGTCCCTCTCCTGGAGAAGAGCCAGTGCAGTACCACAAAAGGGAATGTCAACTCCCTGACCTGTGACCTCTCCTGTTGGACTGTGTCCTTTAGAAGTCAGGGCAGAGAAGGGACGACACGCTTTGAAAAGACCATTCTCAAAGTACTTTTCACCCAAATCTGAAGGGTCAAAAGACCCTGCTGGACTTCCCTTTCAATCAAAGAGACAAGAGGGCTGTCCATCTCTCAGAATTTGGGAAATCAGTCCATCCCGCTGCCCAGTGTGGATCCATCCCTGGATTCAGCTGCCTGTGTTACGTAAGCTGCCTCATTTGAAAGCTAAACCTAGTTAATTAAGCACTAAACTGGGTCGGGATTTACTTGGCATAGTTACCGGAGCTGTTAAAACTGCCAGTCCCTTCCATTACTAACTCTTTGTTTGCTTCTTGTTTTGTAAAAAATATTCAGTCAGATAAGGGCATTTAAACAAATTCTGAAGAAATGGATTAAGAATAATGCTAGACTAGTTTTTTTTTCTGCCATAACTTGAGAGAGTAAATACCTAAACTCCTGAGAAACTTAGCTTCACAACACTGCTGTTCATAGCTGGATTTCTGTTCCTGTCACTATGCCAGGGGGACATGTGTGAGACTGTGCCCCACAGAACCTAAATATCAGGGCTGCTTTCAGTCAGGAAGCAAGCAGCCTGGATGTGGGGTGCTCCCTGACACTGAAGACGCCCAGGGATCTGCTAATCATCTTCTTGAGGACTGATGCAAGATGAAAGTCCTGAGAGCCTGAACTCGTTGCTCTCCCCGGTCCTTACATTTAACCCCATGTTCAATGAGAGGAATGCAGGTCTGTTTCCAAATGGGTGGGATGGGAAGGAATTCCATTTGGGTGGGCTGCTCTCGATGACCACTAGTGAAGAATGCAACATGAAAAAGAAGGGTTGGAAGGTCTCCTCTCAGAGCCGCGCGTGGAAGGAGAGTCCCCAAGCCAGCACACCCTTCCCTGTCTTCGGACTTGGCATCACTCCACAAAGCGCCTTTTCACCTTGGATTTCTGTGACTCAGGAGACAGCAAATACTCCTCACCGAAACACAAGAACCTGCCAGCTCCCTGACAACACCAATTTAGCTTCTGGGAGGCAACACTGGACTTTCTTCTCTCTTTCTTTCTTCCTTAATGGGAAGTGGTCACAGCCACGAACTTAGCAAAAGATGTGGGTTAAAGTTTGTCCGTTCTTGGCTAATGCAGTTAGACGTTTTCGAGAAAAGGCAACGAGAAGCGATCATTATCCATTATCTGCATGAAATATTTCAGAGAAAGAAGCGGTGTTTGCCAAAAAAAAAAAAAAAAGAAGAAGAAGAAGAGAAGAGCTGTTTGACTTCAGGCCAGGCAAGAGGGAAACAGGATCACCTTCACATTCTGTAGGATGCTGTGCGAGCGACGTTATTTCAAGTAAACTGGAAAAAGCCAGAAGTACAGATGGTGCACTGGCTCCCCATCCCTTCTGAAGGTCGTTCTGGACAATAAGCTGGTGTCTCTTTCCTTGGCACAAAAAAAGATAGGATCCTTCTATTCTTGAAAAGAATGATGGGTGGGTGCATGTACGTGTGCATTTATACAGCCTTGTGTGGGAGAATGTATAGGAGATAAGTAATGCTATTCCACCGCAAACAGTTGCTCCAGCTTCAAAGTCAAAGCCTGTGGTTCTCCATTGAATAAGGAAGCATCCATCCTGTTGCAATTTCTCTGCCCCTGTTTCCTTTCACATTTTCTCCCCCAGTTCCTGATTGATGGCCCTCTCCATGTTGAGGATATTCTAAGGATAATGATTTCTAAA